>NC_040912.2:499962-692084 GCF_004126475.2 Phyllostomus discolor
TGTTCGGGGCCGGTGGAGAGGCCCCACAGGAGCCGACACTCCGGGGGGAGCAGGCCCAGGGGGTCCCTCCAAGGGCGTCTCTGCCGAGAGCAAAGGAAGCACCGACTCGTGCAGAGAAGCCCCCCCCCCCCCGCACGTGCCCCTCCGTCTCTGCGGCGCCGGGAGGCCCGGGAAGCAGCCCCGCCAGCCCCGCGCAGCGGCCCTCACACCCGGTGCGGGAGGTGCGCCGGAAGTGGCCCTGATTCACGGCTTCAACAGGAAAGCGAGTGAGTGCCAGCTCTGAAGCAGAATGGATTGTGGCAACGTGAGCCACACGGCGGCCACTCCCAGTCACCCGTGTGCGGGCCTGGACGAGGGCGTCTTGGTCCTGTGTCCTCCCGGCAGGACGGCTGGTGACCGCTTGCTCTCCCGCAGCAGGGAGCCAGGGAGCCCCGGGGTCGGGTCGAGGGGAGCCCCGCAGGGCGCCCTGACAAACTCCCGGGTCCCGAACTGCGCGCTAAGGGGCGCCGAGGAGACGCCGGGACGCGAGGTGAGCGGGGCCGCGGAGGCGGGCAGAGCGTCAGCGTCGGGTCAGGCCGGACCCGGGGTTCCGTTCCGTGGAGCTCACAGCGCAGCCGCCGCCTCTCGCCCGGGAGGGAGGGGGGTGACCAGTGGGTGGGTGACGCCCGCGCCGCCCCGCCGTGAGTGAGGGCGCGCGCCGTGTCGCCAGACCTCGGGGTGCGGGGGCGGGGGTGGTTGGAGGTTCTGGGGACCCGGGCGCTTTGCGGAGGCGACGCAGCCCCCTCCTCACCCCGTCCCCGCGCCCCCTATCCCCCCTTCGTGGCCCCCACCTGCGCGGGTCAGTGGCCCCGCCCAGCCCGATGTCTCCAACCGAGAAGTGAGCTGGACCCGCGCATCCTGATTGGCTGGTGCTGGCAGTTGGTCTCCATGGCAACCAGAGCCGGAGAGGAAGATGCTCCCCGGAGCACTGCTGCCCCGCCCCTCGGCTCTGCCTGGAACCGGAGAAACCCCCCCTCCTCCCCCGCCCCCGCCCCCACCCCCAGGGCGCGAGCGCCCCCCCCCCACCCCGCCCTCCCGAGGAGCCGCCCCCGTGCCAGGCTCCGGGAGACACTGTCCCTGCCCGGGCCGGCGCAGACGGGCAGGGAGTCGGGGTGGCTGTTGGCGGGAGGTTGTGTCCGCCACCCGGTCCTCTGCCGGCCCCGACCCCGGGCCCCCGCCGGGCGTCTCTCTGCTGCGCCACCGCCCACCCCGCATCCTCCGTCCCCTGCAGCCGGTCCATCCGCCGCCCCTGCGAGGACTCCCTTCCCGCCACTTGGCCCCCACTCCCAGGGGCTGCGAGTCGCCCGGCCTGTCCTCCCTAACTCCACTGGCCTGCCCGCTGCGCGCTCTGCGGCCACCGCTGGGAACCCACAGCCCGTCGGAGGGCTTGAGGGGCTCTGGGTGCGGCCCAGACGGCACAAGCTGCCTCTTCGCCCGCCCCCCCTCCACCCCGTAACCCGACGGTAAACGCCGGAAGCGGGAGACACCCCGCGCAGGCCCTCTCAGGGGCACGCGGAGGGTGAGCCCGCAGAGGGGCCCAGCTCCCCCCAACCCAGACGCTGCAGGGGGCGTGGGGGGCTCCGGCCAGGGGGATCCCACTACAGAGCACCTTCCCACCCCCCGTTCGGGGACCCCAGCGGGGGCCAGCGGCGGCCCGAGTCCGGCGCCGTGCCCCGAGCCTGTCTGCACCCACACTGTCCACTGGAACCCGGAGGGGCTGCCGGCTGGCTCACACGGACGACCCAAACCCGGCTGCCCAGCCACCCAGGAAACAGCGGGAAACCAGCAGCCCGACCGGGGGCGCCCCGCTGGGCTGGGCAAAGGTGGCCGGCCGTGTGGCGGCAGCGCGGAGGTGCAGGACTCGAACACAGCCCCCGCGGCGTCCGCAGGCAGCGGCCCACGTGGCGAGACGCGGGGAAAAGCCCGGCAGAGACCGCCGGGAGGGAAGAGCCCCCGAAACCCCGGACACGGGCGCCGCGCTGGGCGGGCTGCTCCGCGGGCGAGGGCCAGGGCGACGTTCGGACGTCCCTCCCCGGGCGCGGGAGGGAAGCCCGCGGAAAGGAGACTCGGTCGGGAGCCCAGGAGGCCCGGGCCGCCGCCCTCACCTCGGAGCGCCGGGAGCACCGGACGGGAACTGAGGGAGGACGCAGGGAAAGGACGGCCGGAGCCTCCGAAGCCGGGGCGAGGCGGGGACTCGGAGTCAATCAGCCGAGCGGACCCCCAGCGGGAGGGACCGACCACGGGAATTCACACCCGGGGATTCACACCCGGGCCGGGCGGCCGCAGGGCACCCCCCATCCGGGGCTTCCTTGGGGGGGGGGGACTTTCCCATTTCCTGCCCCGTGCCCCCTCCCCACCTGCAGCCGAGCCCAGGTGGTGCCACTGAGAGGAGGGGCTCCCTCCTCCCGCTCAGCCCCACTGTGGGGGGGGGGCCCCGCCTTGGGCACGCCCCCCCAGCTCCTGGGGCGGTGGGCGCGCGAAGCCGGAAGAGGCCGCCCCCCCCCCCCGCCCCCGCCCCCCAGCTCCTTTGCGGGGCAGAGGCGGGCTGCGGGGCCGGGTCCCTTCCTGCAGGCGCCGCAGACTCCAGGGCAGCAGGGCGCGGGGAGGTCAAGCCCGGGGCGCTCTCCACCCGGCGGGGGCGGGGGCGGGGGCGGGGGGGCGGAGCCGCGGACCTAACTCGGAGCGTCCGGGGCTGCGGAGCTGCAGAGCGGCCCCTCCCCGAGGCAAGCGTCCGAGTCTGCGGCTGCAGGAGGCAACAGACCCCAGCGAGGGAGTCCGGCTGCCCACGACAGCGAGGAGCCTGGCGGGGCGGGGGGGGGGGTCAGTACCCAGAGTTGTTAAATATTTCATCCAAAACGTCCGACCCGCAACAAAAAACGACCAGGCGAGCAGGAAAGGGACCCACACAGCAGGGAACAGGCCGGCTGCAGAGTCGGCCCGTGGCGGCCAGCGCACAGGGAGGGCCGTGGCCGGCGCGCGCGGCACGGAAGGACGGCATGGAGGCGGGAGGCGGCCGGACGCTCACTGCCCAGTGGGGTGCGCAGGGGAGCGGACGGGCGCGGCGGTGGACTCGAGGGTGGGGCGCAGGAGAGTGGGCACGCCGGAAGGGGGGGGGGACGCAGAGCCACAGGAGCACGAAGCGCCGACAGACATGCGGTGTGGAGCCGAGAGCGTCCCCAGGTTCGCTGGAGACCACACCTGCACCGTCGGGGAGCCCACGGACCCCACGTGCGCACACAGACAGACCCACAGACGCTCGGGACAGAGACGCGGACCCCCGGGCAGAATCTTCGAGGCGAGCACTACCAGGACCAGGAGTTAGTCTGGCAAGACTGGAGGGTTCGGGGTGGATAAAAACCAAGTGTATTTCCACCCCCTTTCAGTGAACGTCGGAACGGAAATAAAAGGATTCCCTCCACAATGGCCCAAGGAGCGAGCTGCCAAGGAACAGATTTAACGAAAGTTGTTCGAAAGGGGCAGGAGCTGCCTGCGCGGCCCCCGCCTGCGGGTGACCTGTTCGTGGGGCACGCGGAGCCCCTAGAACCGGTGACGGGGGGTCCGACAGGTGCTGCTGCAGACGAAGCAGGGGGAGCCCACGCACGGACGGCACCACGGTCCCCGTGGGCGGGGACGCACGAGGGACGGGACCCCGGGACCCCTCGGACGACGAGCAGGGCTGGGGGTGGGCACCGCCGGGCGGCAGGGGAGACCCACCCAGCGGGGCCCCTCGCCCACCCGCCGCGCCGGGCGTGCACGCGGCAGGGCCAGAGGGGCCGCCCGAGGCCCGGCTCTGCAGGGGCGCAGGGCGCAGTGGGGCTCGAGGGAGAACGTTCTTGAAACAACGCAGAGGGAGGGCAGGTTGGGGTGGCCGCTGGCTGAGCGCAAAGGCAACATGAGGGTCACAGTGATGCAAGCCCCCCCCCCCCCCCCCCCGCAGACGGACGTTCTGTCGGGGCCCCCGAGTGGTGGTGTGCCAGTCTCCCCCCCCCGCCCCCCCCCCCCGGGCACGGGGCCCACGGCTGCCTCTCAGGAGGCACAGGCGGCCGTGTCCGAGCAGACACCACGGTCCTGGGTGGTGGGTGGGAGCTTGTCCATTCTCAGCGGAATCTTCTGGAGAGCCCAATGGGCTCTGCATGCATGGTGGCTGACCCTCACTCTGGAATGCCCCCCCCCCCCCCCCCGCTCCCTCACCTTGCCTGGGCTTGGGGCCACCTCTGGCCGCTCACCCTTCAACCACACCAGTGCTGGACTCGGGTCCTGTGCGCTGGTGCCCGGCAGCCCCCATGACCCCACCAAGGGTGGGGAGGCTGCAACCCAGGGGCGGCCCCTTCTTTCTCGGCTCCACACGGCCCTCCTGGGCTGTGCTGCTGTGAGCCAGTGACCCCGCCCCGTCCCCTGCAGCTGTATTCGGCCAGCAGAGTGTCTGGGGAGGGGCCCGATGGGGGGGGGGGGCCCCAGCCCATTCCCACCACAGGCAGTGCAACTCTGCTGGTCTGGCCATGGGGGCAGTGAGTGGTCCCTCCCAGCTCCTGCTCCAGGGCCAGTGCCCCCCAAGTATGCAGCCCTCACACCACCGGTCAGCCCGAGCCGAGCCCCCCCACCCCCGTCAGACGCCAGAGCCAGGCAGTGACCCCTGACTGGCCTCATGACCCCGGGGCCTGGGCTGTGCGGGGCTGCGGACAGGCCCTAAGCGAAGGTGGCCCCGTGTGGAAGTGCGGGGCGGTGCCCTGTGGGCAGCAGAGGCCCCTGGCTGGCTGCCGCCCGCCCACAGGGGACGGGTGGGCGTGAGTGTACGTGTGGGGGGATGTTGTGGAGTCAGGTCAGAGCCCGGTGCCTTCTGGTGTCAAACACCGAAGTGAAGGTTTATTACCCACAAGGGGGCCCGGGGCCCTCCTCTGCTCAGGCCGCCGGCCAGCACCACTCCGGCCAAGGCCGTGTGCAGGCCCCGTCCTCGAGCAGCCCCCTGCCCACCCAGGGTCCACGGCCAGGCCTCTGGGGAGTCCGGCCCCGGGGCACGGAGCCCCCGTGAGGGGCCGGTCACTTGGCCAGGTCCTCCGCCACCGCTTTCCGGATCTTGTCCTGGAGGTAGGCGCCTTTCTGCCAGTCGGACTTGAGCTCCAGCCACTCGTAGTACGGGACCTGGGGCGGGGGGCGGGGGTGGGGCTGACAATGGCTCCAATTTTTAAAGAGCTGTTTAGAAAGGACACCCAGAGAAGACACCGTGACAGGACCCCATGGGGCTCACAGAGCCGTGGGCCCGGCCCTTCCCGGGCCACCACCCTCTGGGAGGAGAGGGGGAGGTGCTGAGGGTCTCCTGGGCAGGAGACGCCCCTGCAGCCCCGAGGACGCCCGCCCGTGCCGCCCCCACCTGCCCCACGGGCACTCACGTCCACCACCAGGAAGCCGGCCGCCAGCACGTGGCGCCTGGCCAGCGCGAAGCGCCCCAGCAGGTCCTTGCTCCGGCTGCTGAAGTTGGGGAACTCCCAGCGCAGGAAGGCCAGCCTGGGGGGGAGGGAGGGGGGCGCTGGGTGCTGGCCGCTGTCCCTATCCTCGCAGGGAAGGGCAACGCCGGAGAGGAGCCAGGGGTGGCCCGGGGGCCGTGCGCCCTACCTCTTGGCCCCGGGGGGCAGTGGCTGGCCCTCAGAGGGCGGGGCAAGGTGAGGGGCCGAGAAGTCCCTCAGGGGCAGGAACTGGCCCTCGGCGTCCAGCAGCACCTCAGCATCTGGGGAGTGGGTGGCAGGTGACAATGGGGTCTCTCCAGAGAGCATGGGGGGGGCCCCCCACAGAGGGCAGGCCTCGGAGCAGGTCGGGCAGAGGGAGCCTCACCCAGAACCCAGCCGTACTGCGTGGGCACCGTGAAGCGAGCCCTGTCGGCGCTGCCCAGCAACCCCGCCAGGGCCCCCTGCAGCTCCTTCTGCAGGGGCGTGACCTTCCTGTCCAGGGCCGAGGGCCTGGGGACCAAGGCGGAGGCCGGCAGCAGAGGGCCGGCATACTCGGGGCGCTCCAGCTGGGCGGTGGCGTTAATGTGCAGCAGCTTCTGGAAGGTGCTCTGACCCTTTGGGGACCCGTCACCTACGGGAAGAGGTGCAGTGAGCGTGGAGGGGAGCTGAGGGCCAGGGGGACCGGGGGGAGGACCGGGGGTAGCGCCAGGGAGGAGGGCAACCGAAACCCAGGGGGAGGGGCTGCAGCACCCCCACCTGGCTCTGCTCTGGCCTCAGTCAGGGGCAGAGAGGGGGCCCCTTTGGGGGGGCGGGCAGAGCAGCAAATGCGGGGAGCCCCGGCCTACCCTGCTCCCCCATTCCCCTCCTGGCACTAGGACCTGGGGACAGCCGCCAGGCCCACCCCCCCTGTCCGTGCAGGAGGGAGGGGCACCCCCGCCGCTCACCTAGGAGCTGGGTGTGGAACTCGGGGCGCAGCACCACCTGGAGCTCGGCCTCCTGCGCCTGCCCCAGCACACAGAGGGCCCACAGCACGTCCACCTGCAGGGCCGGGTCCAGGCTCGCCAGCTGACAGCCCAGCTTCTCATGCACCTGGGGGCGGGGGCCAGGGCTCAGGGGTGGGCTCTGCTCAGCAGGCGCGGACGCCCTGGCTGGCCGGTCTGCGTTGCCTCACGACCGGGCCACGCTCAGGCCAAGGTGGCTATGGAGCAGCCCCAACGGAGGCCCCCTGGTCAGGCTGGGCCCCCCGGGGAAGGTACCAGAGACCACCCCCACCCCCAGGGCCCATCTGGATAGAAGGACGAAGAACTGGGCTTCCCCACCGCCCCCACCTGCACGTGGGCAGGGCTTGTACTGCAGGACCACAGGAGGCCCAGTGCAGGAGAGTGCGTCCGGCCCGGGAGGAACCGGAGGACAGCAGCTGGCCACCTGGGTGTTGCCCCCGCCCCCAGCAGGGGCCCTGTCCGGGGACCCCCCTGACCCGAAGCTGCTCTGGGCCGGACAGCTGGTGCGCTGGGGACCCGAGTTTCGCCCCCAGCCGGCCCCTTCCGCCCTGCGGCCCCTGCCTAGCCTCCCCCCCCCACCCCCTCACCAGGCTGAAGAAGGCGTCCTCCTGCTCCGGACGGAAGTTCAGGCGGGCGAAGGCCAGGAGCACGTTGCAGAGGGGTGCGGCCGCGATGCTCGGGGCTTCCCTCAGGACGTGCTGGGGGCGGGAGGGCGGAGGGGCAGGATGAGGGCGCCCCGTGCAGGCCCGCCCCCAGGGCTGATTCCACAGGGCGCGGCCAGACCCCCGAAGGCCGTTCCGACCCACTGGCCGAGACCTGGAGCACCGACAGCACCCGCCCCCGGACTCTGCCAGGGGCACAGCCGGGGGGGTGGAGGGGCGCGCGAGGACGGGGAGAAAATCGCCGTCAACTTGAGTTCTCCCCGACACCGGGCCTCTCCAGAGACGCCGGAGCAGGAACCCCGTGTCTGCACTGGGGGCGTTTCTGTCCCCTGGGCCCCCCCAAGGGGCCCACTAGCCCGGGCCTCCAGGTGCGCGCCCCGCTCACCTGGGCAAAGGCCTCGAACAGGGGCAGGCTGAGCCACTTGAGGAAGGCGAAGGACTTGGCGCAGCGGGCCACCTCGCTGGATGTGAGGCTGGGCATGTGGGGCAGCAGGTCGGCGGCCAGGCGCTGGAGCACCTGGGTCTGGTGGAAGCTGAGTTTGCCTTTGGGACAGAGCAGACCCTGGGGTTCACCCGGTGGCCCGCCCAGCACCCCCTGGCCTCCAGGTCCAGGCACTTGGTGTCTGTGACCAAACTTATCCCTGAGGCCCAGCAGGGGAACAGGGCCCATGAGTCACAGTGCTGCTGTGGCAGCCTACGGAGCCGGGGCCCACCATGGGCGGGGTGGGCCCCGAATTTGACTCGGCTGCAGCTGGTGTGCCCGCCTGCCCCCGGGCCAGGGCTCACCGTAGGCGTAGGTCAGGTCCAGGAGGACGCCCTTGGTCAGGGGGAAGGGCTTCTGCACCAGGTGGTAGGAGATGGCCCGCAGCAGGGGCACCGACCGCCGGTTCTGAGCTGCCAGCGCCGCCAGCACCTTCCGCAGCTCCTCGGGGCCGAACTGCTCCACCAGGTCCAGGCTCTGTCAACCACAGCCGGCAGGGGTCAGGGCGGGCCCGAGGGCCGGGGTCCCGTGCGGCGCGGCCCCTGTGAGACAGCAACTGGGCCTGAGCGCACTGACCGCAGGCCCTCTGGGTGGCCCCGGGGCACCCTGCCCACAGCCCACGGGCTGCGGGGCTCCCGGAGGCAGCCCCCTGCGGGCCCGGCCCCCCGCGGGGTGGACGAGTGCGCGAGGCCCCTCAGGAGGGAGCCGGAGGGAGGACCGGGGCAGGCCGACCCCCTCCGCAGGCCCCGCCCCCAGCCCCCGCACCTTGTCCTCCAGGCGCGTCATCAGCGGCTCCGAGAGGTGCCCATGCTGGCCATGACGGCCACCAGCGTGCGGCCGTCCTCGATCTCCGCCCAGCGCCGCTCCAGCTGCAGGCGCAGGTCGGCCAGCAGCTCCCCGGAGCCGCGCGCCTGCATGTGGGCGGCGCTGGTCTCGGCCAGGAAGGCCAGGTGCTTGTACCTGAGCCTGCGCAGCCGCCAGCGCACCTCCTGCTCCACCGACCGCAGCTCCTTGGAGGAGGCCGGCAGCTCCAGCGCGTACAGGCTCCGCAGCAGCTTCACGAGGGTCCCGTGCCAGACCGTGGTGATCTAGGGGGGGACGGCGCGGTCACCCCGAGGGGCGAGGTTGCCCCGCAGCCTCCCCGGCACGCACCCACCGGGCCCTGCCGACGGACGGACGGCAGAGGGGAGCCCACGGGTGTGGCCTGGGAGGGACTGGGAGGCTTTTACAGGCCCCCCCGCCCTCCCTCCTTGTCGACAGACTCGTTCTCTGCCAACAACAATGACCGAGTTAGCTGTTAAAGACAGACCTTCCACCCTGGCTGGTGTGGCTCAGTGGACTGAGCACTGGCCTGCAAACCGAAGGGTGGCCGGTTCGATTCCCAGTCAGGGCGCAGGCCTGGGTTGCAGGCCAGGTCCCCAGTGGGGGGTGTGCAAGAAGCAACCACACACTGATGTTTCTCTCCCTTTCTTTTTCCCTCCCTCCCCGTCTAAAAATAAGTAAATAAACAGAACCTTTAAAAAAAACTGAAAAACAAAAACAAGTAGCCGTAACGTTAGTTTTGGGAAGCCCGACCCCGGAACCCCTTTCCTCTTACAAAGCAGCCGCTGGTCCCGTGTCTGCAGCTGCCCAGGGAGGCCCTCTGCCCTGAGACGTGCAGGCACCTCTGAACCCTGTCGCGCCACACCCCCAGGCTTTGGGGGCCGAGCAGCTGCCACCACCAGCCCCTCCGAGACACAGACATGCTTGTGCATGCGCCGGGGACCGGCGATCCTCAGGCCTCCCCGCTCCACCCCGCGGCACCTCCCCGCGGTGTCTGAACAAGGGCCGTGCCCTGCGGGCGTGTGTCCAGGCTGCAGAGAGCGGAGGGGCTGCCCCTGGAGGTCTCGCGAGGCGGGCAGACTCTTACTGCTGGTGGCACAAGGCTCCTGACCTCGGCCCCGGTCTGTCCACCCGTGGGACTGGCTGCCGAGGGGGCACCGAGACCATGCATGTGGCGCGAGGAACAGAAAAGCTGCGTGTGAAGGGCTGGGGGAGGAGGAAGGTACTGAACTGAATCTCAGTACCCGGTTACCCGGCAAATACTGTGCTCCCTGTTTGTTACTGGCTGAAACTTTGTTACGCAATGTTCAGTCCCCCTGAAGTTTGCACCCCCTGTCTGTGCTCAACAGAACAAGCCTCAGAACAAGAGCACCCTTAACTAAGGGAGCTCTTCTGAGCCGTGTCCTCCCTCATCTCTGCCTGACCCTTTGAAGAGCTGACTGGCAGGACGATGCCCACGCCCCCCTCGAGTCCCAGGGCTTATTCACCGTGAGGACAGCAACGGCCCCCGGCAGGCTGCCGGGAGGGCTCACAGACCGGCTGCCGGGGACACCCGAGCCGGCCCGAGGCCCTGCAGCCCACCTGACTGTTGACGAGGTGCAGCAGCTGCTGGAAGCGGGCATCCTGTACGAGCGGGGCCTTGTCCTCCGGCTTCTCAGACAGCAGGCGGGAGAGCTGGACAAGTGCGAGGGCCGCCTGGTTCTGCTGCAGGTGGTGGCCGCCCCCAAGCAGCCCCAGGAGCTCCTCCGGCCGAGTGGCCTTCTCAATGAGCTCGTCCACCTCCTGGCGCTCTGGGTAGGGGGTGAACACCTGCTCCTTCTCCTCATGCTGGGACAGGGACCCCGGGACGTGGGAACTGAGTGAGGCAGCTGAGGAAGCCAGAATCTTCTGGGCTGCCTGGGCCAGCCTCAGCGGGCCCACGGGAGGCCCCGCAGGGGTCAGGCGAGCAGCCTGTCTCAGGAGACACGTGCATCGCTTCACCAGGCGAGCTGCCATGACGGCCGGGTGGCAGAGGGGCGAAGCTCCGGGCAAGTGCTTTCAAGGCCCTTAAGAGAAAGAGAGACAAGGGGCTGGCGTGGGCTCTCCTCAACGCACAAGCACAAGGGATGCAGCAGATGGAACGGAGTCGCAGCCACACTGTCCACCAACCAGCCTGAGGGACGGCATGTCTTCTCTCCCCAGACCGCGACCTCAAGCTCAGGAGCTTGGTGAGGGGTGGGCTGCGCTCAACAACTCAGGTCCCTGGGCCGTGCTCAGTCCCCTGGGATGGGAGTCTCTGCAGGGAGGGTCTGGGCAACTTCACTTTCCAATGTTAAGATTCCTCAGGGTTAAGAATTAATGGAGAGAGTTGCCCTGGCTGGTGTGGCTCGGTGGACTGAGCACTGGCCTGAGAACCAATGGGTGGCTGGTTCAGGTCCCAGTCAGGGCACACGCCTGGGTTGCAGGCCAGGTCCCCAGTAAGGGGTACGTGAGAGGCAACCACACACTGATGTTTCTCTCCCTCTCTTCCTCCCTCCCTTCCACTCTCTCTAAAAATAAATAAATACTTAAAAAAAAAGAATTAGTGGCGAGAGGCAATGAGACAGGATGTTTTCGACCAGACTGCTCCTGAAAGTCCCTGGACACAGACTCCATACCCCACGGCTCCTGGGCGTGCATCATCTTAACGCTCCGGCAGGGCGAGCTCCCCCAAGTCAGCACCAGCCCGCCTAAAACACACATTAACTCCGACGAACGAAACTCCTGCAGCAACCGCCACTTCGCGCGTGGCTCAGACCCGTCTTCACGGTTCTACGTCTCCTCCCAGGGCCCGCGCCTCCTTCTCACCAGGCCGGGTGGGCAGGGCCGGCTGCCCGGCCCTCACCTCCTGCCATACGGCCCAGGAAGGCGCCCTCCCCCTCCCCGAGCCCAGGCCGGTTTCCTTCCCCGAGGAGTTATCACAGATCCCCACGACGTTGCTGCGAACGGATCTGCCTGCCAGTCTTGTCCCCCGGGTCATCAAATGACCCGTCGAGGCGCGCGTCCGAGGCAGGGTGAAAGGTTGACCCGGCCTTCCTCCCGCCAAAGCCGGAGCGAGTTTGATCTTTGGTTTCCCGGAACTCGGGTACGGCCGGCGCGTTTCGCTGCCACGCGAGCGGTCGCTGCAAAAAAAGCGCGTCCGACTCCACCCGGAGAAAGGGGCCCCGGAGCAGGGAGCACCGGCCCGGGGCGGCAGCCCGCCCGTGCGGCCGCGGCGGGCGAGAGAGAGCCCTGCGAGCTAAGGAGGGAGCCGGGACCCGACGCCCGGCGGGGTTTCAGCCCACACCGGCGCCGGGCGCGCCCGTCCGGCCTCCCCTCCGGACCGCAGGCCCCACGCTCCGCAGCCCGGTCCCCGCGGCCCACAGACCTACCCCGCAGCCCCGGCCAGCATCGCCGCTGACCTCCACGCGTCCCGCACCGACCTCGGCACACGCCGCGCGGCGCGCTCGCTACGTCACCCGAAGCGCCGCCGGAAGAGAGGCACGCCGCAGGTCTCCCGGATGGAAGTCAATGCCCCGGCTCGTTTCCGGCCGGGTGCCATCTTTGTTGAGGTCATGCGGCCGGAAGTCACTTGGAGTGCGGCCTTCCGGCCGGGTGCCATCTTTGTTGAAGGCAGTGGAGCAAGAGCTAGGGGATGGCAGTTTAGGACACTGGGAGGGGCAGAGAATTCAAGAGCCCGGAATGGACGGCTGGAAGGCCTGTGCGCTCTGCAGCCGGTACCGGGCCTCCTGAGGGCCGCGTAGGCGGCCCTGGTCCCCGCAGCGCGAGGAGTGGACCGGCCCGGGGCGGGGGGCGGGGCCGCCACGTGCAGACCTCCTGCGCGCGGTGGCTGCACCAGCAGGAGATCGTCCTGAGGGAAGGGGGGGCTCGACTTGCTGGCATTTTGCAATTAAAAAAAAAAAAAAAAAGGGAAAGAGCTCTGGGATTTATATACCATTTTTGACTTTAACTTAAGTATTGACGTTTAACTTAAACATAATAACAAAGTGCGGGGTAAGCCGAGCAAAACGTATCTGAGGTCTATGTGTGGGCTTGGTTAACTTCCCTTTCTGCACACGTTTTTATTTTCGTGGAATTAATAATTGCCTCGTGTTTTTAAGATTTAATGCCTTGCCCTGGCTGGCGTGGCTCGGTGGATTGAGCGCCCCCTTGCAAAGCAGAAGGTCGCAGGTTCAATTCCCAGCCAGCACACACGCTGGGTTGCAGGCCAGGTCCCTGGTAGGAGGTGCAAGAGCAACTGCACGTTGAAGCTTCTGTCCCTCCCCCCTCTCTAAAGATAAATGGATAAAATATTTTTTAAAAAGATTGTGTGTCTTTATCACAGATTCTACCCCACATCTTTCATCGCTTGTCTAAATCTTTCAAGGCACTCTGGCCCATCACATGTGTCACTCTGATCCCCTGAAGTCCCTTCCTGAGCCTCCAACGTGCATCGTTGCTTCTGGGCCGGCTGCCGCTTTCTGTCCTGCGTCTGTTTCTCGTCGGCACCTGAGTTTGGCTGAGCACACCCTCCAGTAGCTTGATGAGAAAGGGTGAACAAAGAAGTTTCAGGACCTCGCTGGTGGGAAATGTCTGGCAGCCTCCCATGGTGCTGATGCTGGCGTGGCTGCGTGGGTTTGGAAGTCGTTTTCTGGTTTGAAGGCTCACTCCGTGAACCTCTCGCCTTCTGGTTTCTCGTGTTTCTGACGAAGAGTCCAAAAACTGGAGGTGACAAGTTCACGCATTCGATGGTCTGCCTTTCCTCCCTCCCTCCGTTCCTCCCTCCCTTCCTTCCCCACTCCTCACTCCGTTTCTTTTTGGAAAATTTCTAAAAGTGTGTACATCCTCCTTGTTCCAGGGTTCTGCTGTAAAGAGACCCCCGAGAGCCCCCTCGCCCCTTTTACCCCGCGAGGACGCAGGGAGAAGTCTGCAGTGCGGAGGGTGCTTGCCCCACCCTGCTGACACCCTGCTCTTCGACGTGCAGGCTCCAGAACTGTTGTTCATGAGTCACTGAGCTTATTTCCTCATTTCTGTTGTGTTATCGCAGCCTGGACAGACCGAGATAACACATAATCCCACAGTTATGCTCCCTGTTATGGACCCAGAGGAGCTGGAAACTTATGTCCACACGAAACCCGCACAGGGGTGTTTACAGCAGCTTCGTTTATAATTACCCAAACTTGGAAGCAACCCAGATGCCCTTCAGTGGGTCAGCGGGTAAACAAAATGTGTGTGGCTGGCTGTGTGGACGCGGCGCGCAGCTCTCCCTGGGGAGCCCTGGATGTTCTGCCGGCCCACGCACAGCGAGCCCGTCTGAGGCCGGGTCCCACAGACTCAGAGCTGCATGGCCTTGCCCGGCACTGAGACCCTGACCGGGGAGCCCAGTCTGGCCCTCCGCAAACTCACGGAACACAAGGAGTCCACACTGCTGCTGATGTCCCCAGGGCCACCCTCCCTCTGCGACTCCCAGCTCCATGGCAGGGAAATCCGGCCAAAGCCCCGCTGCCCTCACTGGAGACTGAGGCCCAGGCAGGGGAGGACCGCCACCCATTAGCTGCCCCCGCCCTGTTTGGGAACCCTGGCCATCGTCACTCCTCCAAGCGCCCCCCCCCCCCTTCTCTGACCTTTACCTCCTCGGAAGACTGGCAGCTGCCCTGTGTCCTCCCGTCTTGGAAACATGTACAGTTTGGGGGGCCAATGGTTCTCCCGTCAGCCTGGACAAGGAATGCTCCCAGGGGCAGGCTGTCGCTATGAAGGGAGGTCCCGCTCCGCCCCCCAGTTTCGTGGGAGGTGGGAGCCCAGGTCGGGGCCCAAGCCCACGGCAGTGGCACAGGTGTGAGAAGTCTGCTCTCCTCCCAGTGGGGCAGTGAGCCCACCCAGGGGAGAGGCAGGTGGTCTGTGAGGCACCCGGATCCTGAGCCCCCTGCAGGCTCCGCTCTGCTCCTGTCCCCACGCTCAGCAACGCCCTGAAAGCCATCAGACCCTAGGGCTGGCATGCTTCCCGCTGGGCAGCTGCCCAGGACAGACAGATGTGGAGTGAGTGGGTTTTTATTAGCAGCAGGGGTAACCTGTAAGGGGTGCTTTTTTCTTTTCCTTTTAAAACATCAGTCAGTTGTCTCTTGCATGCGTCCTAACTGGGGACCTGGCCTGAAACCCAGGCATGTGCCCTGAGCAGAATCGAGCCGGTGACCCTGTGGTCTGTGGGATGCTGTCCGACCCACTGAGCCACCCCAGCCAGGGCACGTGGCACATTGTAAGTACCACTGCTGGGCTGTGCCATAGAAATAAGCGTTGCTCCCAGTTGTCAAAAACCACGGCCGAGGGCCCGGTGTCCCCACTGTGCGATGGGCACACAGATGAAATGGCCGGCTAGTTCTGCAGCCAGTGCTGGTGGCCCAGCAGGCAGGCGGGCCCCCTCCGTCAGCAGCCAGTGCGCCTCACCTGAATGTCGCTGCACCCTGGTCCCCGCCTTCCAGCCGTCCTGCTGTGCAGCGCCACCCCGAGAGAGACCTGCCAGCGAGCTCTCCCTGCTGCTGCGGGCGCCCCACACTCTCAGAAGTCTCCCCTTTTCCCGTTCCTCGGTTTAATGAGACAGAAACAGGGGTCCTGAGCGGGGCTGGGGAAACAGCGGCGAGTGGCTGCCAAGCCCGCGGACCTGACTTCATCCCCAGCCCTGGAGACGGTGTGGGCGCCGGAGCGTTTGCAAGGGCGCCCTCCTGTGGCTGCGACGGTGCCTCCGTGGGGGCGGAGTGTCCGTGCGGAACACGGAAAGTTCCGGGGGGTGGATGGCGGTGATGGGGGCGCAACAATGGGAATGTGCTCAGTGCCGCTGAGCTGTCCATCAAGCCACGGTTAGGTTGGTAAATTGTAACTCACGTGCTTTTTGTAAGATTCACAATCTTACAAATCTTACAGTCTTACAATTTTACAGTCTTCCAGGTTGAGTCCTGGGCCCCGGGAGGCTGGGAAGCAGCTGAGGCCCAAAGCCCCTCCCGGCGCCCGGTGGAGTTTCCTGTCGCCCCTTCTCTGGAGACAGACCACCGCCACTTCCGATGCGCGGGTCACGGTCACGGCTCACGGAGGATGGAGAGACAACGGCCCGCGTCTGCCGGCAGGGGGCGCCGCACACCCGCGCACCTGCCCGTTGCGCCTCCCGCGGACTCTGCCGCTGGAGCCCCGCGGCGGAACCCGCTGCGGACTCGCGCCCCCGCGGCTCTGCGCCCTGGAGCGGCTCTGGTGGGGGTGGGTCGGTTGCTCGGCAGCCCTCACCTGGGGAAGCGCCAACGTCGGCCTTGAGAAAGTGTTCCTTAAAGACTGTTTAAAAGTAAGAATTGCCAAGCAAATGCCGTGATGAGAGTGCGTCTGTCGGGGCCGGATCAGGACGGCAAGTCCCGCGGTAACCCCCGCAGGACTGTGAGCGGGACGCGGGGAGGGGCTGCGAAGGAGCTAGGGCTACCGCTGGGGGCTCCTGCGGGGGCGCACTGCGGAGGGAGCCGGCGGGCCAGCTGCCGCCTGGGCGCGCGCCCTCGCGGGTGGGACGCCGCGGCTCTGTCCCTGGTGAGCAGGGCGCAGGTGCAGGAGTGGGCGCTGGGGAGCTGCTTCCTTCTGGGTGGTCTCAGACGGCCCCCGACGGGTCCCCCAGCAGGACCGCGCCCTCCCCCTTTCCCCGCCCTCGCGATCCCCCGTGAGCTGGCCTCAGGGTGGCCTCTGGCAGCCGGGCCTCGCCCAGGGAGAAGAGCGGCCGGCTGACTCTCAGCAGCTGGGCGCACTCACTCCAAGCGCTCACGCGGCGCCCGTCTTGGAAGTAAGTGCCCGGGCTCCTGCAGGGCGCCTCCGGGAGACGCGGTTTGGCCCCTTTCCCGCTCCTCGGTGGTTCATCCAGCCCTCGCCCTCCGCTCTCTCTGGGGCACCACCGCGTATGGACCGGCATTCAGCTCCCGGAGGGGCCGGCTCAGCCCCTCCTCCCCGCCATCCGGGACCCCTCAGTTGAGGCAGGAGACAGGAAGGAAGGAGGAAACCCCGGAGGTGCCCCAGGGCTGGGATAAAGGGCATCAGCACAGGACAGAGACCCTGGTCTGAGACAGGTCGTCCCCACTTTCTGGAAACTTGCTGAGTCACGGTGACTGAGGGATGCCCCCGGCAGAAGAGGCGACCCGACCCCTGCTTCGCCGTGACACCACGATCGTAAATCCGCCTGTGGGGCCCCTCCCTGGCGGCCCGTCCAGGAAGATGGTGGGAGATTCGTGTGCAGCCGCTTTAAAGTAACACGGCGGCCGGTACACTGGCAGGGAACCCGGCCAGAACTCGCCGGGAAGGACCGGCCCTGGAGAACAGAACCCTCCGCCCAGAGGTCCGTCTCTGCTCGGGCCGGCCCACCCCCCTGTTCTGTGGGGTGCACTGTCACTTCATCCCCCGCTCGCTCCCTTCCTGCCCTGAGCTCTCCGTGCGCTCAGTTCTGCCCCCGGCCCCCGGTCACCAAGGTTCTCGCCCAACCAGGGGCCGAACCCGACGCCCAGGCACGTGCCCTGACCCGGAGCCCAGCCTTCGACCTTTCCCCTTGCGGGATGGTGCCCGACCCGCTGTGCTGCGCCGGCTACCGCGGGAAGGCCTTGTTTCGCCCTCGTTTCTGGAAGCTGGTCTCTTTGAGTCGAGAGTTCTAGGCCGACAGGCGTTTTCCCTCGGACGGTAGCGGCGTTTCCTCACTGTCTTCGGACCCGCTGGGGACTCCGCCCTCACCCTCGCCTCCCTCCCTCGCCCGGGCATCTCACTTCTCAGCGGCTCCAGAGGCTGCTGCTTCGGCGGCGGCTTTGGGTGGCGGGACAGGGACACGGCGTCACTGTTGTGACCGGGTCCTCGGAGCCCCTCTGATCGGTCACAACGGGCCTTAGGGAGCCTGCCTGGACAGGAACGAGGGGGCTTTGGGGGTGACTCTGGGGAGCCTGTCTGAGGCGGGCCTCCCCCCAAGAGCAGGGACACCCCCACCCCCAGTGTGGTGGGGGCAGGCCCTGTCGCTCAGGTCCCACTGCTGCTGTGGCCTCTCTAACTCCCCTGCTCGCCGGCCTTTGAGTCCTCAGAGCAGCCGCCCGCGGTGGCTTTCCGTCCCCCCAAACCCACGTTCCGGGCACGCAGGGAGTGACACTCACAGAGGCTGTTCTGGGTGCCGTGAGGAGCAGATGGCCCGGGCTCTCAGGGGTGTGCCTGGAGGAGGGGCCGGGGACCGAGGAGTTTGCCGCCGGCCTCACCCACGGTCCATGGCTCCGTAACGTGCAGTGACGTGGTTCCACCCACTGCGCACCCATCCGTGCGGTTGCCAGCGCTAATAATGCCGTGCGCAACGAGCATTTGGCTGTGGGGGTGCCGGGAGAGGAAACCCTGATTATAGTGAGCCCCGGGGAGCCCGGAGCCTGGGAGCCATGGTTACAGCCCGAGTCTGCCTGGGACTCACACGGGGTTTTCGCTCCTGTGCTCAGTGTGACGACAGGTTTACATAAGGGACATTCGTCAAGGGCTTCCAGCTCTTCAAGAAAGACGACAGGTTTTTGGAGCTTCTGGCTTTCGTAACCGTGTGGGCCGGCCTCCAGGGACAACTGGCGCATCGTGGGAAGGGGCTCGTCTGCCTGTCGCGGTCGGAAGCCTCGGAAGCAGCCTCGGAGCTCCGGCCGTCTGAGTTACCGTGGGCGCCGTTCGCTCTAACGTTCGCTGTGGTGACGAGGCCTGGGCCGGAGCTGCCGTCCTGCTGCGTCGGGTGGGAGCAGTGAGGCTTGGGGCCCGGGTGGGGGGAATAATGCAGTGATGGGGCCTCGCACCCCCCCCCCCCAGAGAAGGGTGGCCCCCGCGCTCAGCCCGGCCGCAGAAGGCAGCCGGGCGGCGCGTCTGTTCCCAGACGGAAAGGGGCCCCTTCCCATCAAAGCGGGTGAGAGGGCGCCTGCGAGAGCAGCTTGTCAGGGACCCCCCTCGGGGGTTCGGGGAGCAGCCCTCCCTGCCCTCCCCACGAGACGCACCGGCTGGTGGGCTGGCCCTGGCCCGGCAGGACGGGGCCCCGCCATGGCTGACACGCAGCGGGCACAGTGGGCCGTGTGCAGCCGCACGGAAACGGCCCCGACGGGCCTCGCGGGCACACGCAGCAACCAGGTGGCAGCGGGGCAGCGGCGTGACGGGCCCACGGACCCACGGACCCACGGACCCACGGACCAGCAGAGAACCCGGAGCTGGCCCCACGGACCTCGAGAGCCCAACGGGTTTTTAAGGGGGAAGGTCGTTGTGGCACCCACGGAGCCGTGTGCACAGGTGCGAACGGAGCCCGGGCCCGAACTTGACACCTGACTCCGACCTGAACTCTGCAGGGGTCACGGACATACGTGCGGAGCCTAAACCGACTGTCGGAGAGAAGAGAGAACATTCGTCATTGTCATTGCCTCGCTCCGAGACCCGCGCCGGTGCCGGTGCTGGTGCCGAGGCCGCGGCGTCTGCTCTCGTGGGCGGACTCCTGAGTCCGGCGAGTTCTGGCCAGTGTGACGGTCCGAGCAACCGTCCCGAGTGCCGAGGCCCAAGGCGTTGTTTTCCCCCCAAACCGCGACGACCCAGGGTTGGCCGCGCTCTGAGGCCCCCGAGCACTGAGGTCGGACTGTGTCCGTGAAGCCGGGTCTGAAGCCGGTGACCCCAACTCCCGCCGCGGGACACCGGAGCGAGAGGAGCGGCTGGTTCACAGCTGCGGGTACGAACTCGGGGAGAAGGGACCGTGGGGATCAGGCTGGAAATGGGCAACGTCAGAACAGGCACACAGTGGGGAAGACCAACAAACCCGAAGCCTGGGTCTTGGAAAACACCCGTGAACTGGACGCATCTCTTCCTGAGCCAACCAGGAGGAAGGACGGCAGACACCCGCCGTCTGTGCTGGGGCCGGAGGACCAGAGAGTGGCAGGGACTCGGGCAGCGGGTGCCAGCGAGAGGGGACTCAGTGACCCTGGGGGGGGACGCAGATGGCGGGCGGGCGACACAAACACCGTGCACTGGCTGCTGACGAAGGCCATTCGGGGCAGACGGCAAAGTTTGTAGCAAGTGGAATCCACGTGCCAGGAGAACATGCCGGCACACAGACCTGTCAGAGCGAGTGTCTCAGAAGCATGAACGACGGAGACCACTAAACCAACCAAATCTCTCACGCCTGCTGCTCAGTGTCAACATTCCACGTTTCGCTTCATAGACAGAACTATACATGTTGGTGTGCAGAACCAAAGCCCTGTGGTGCGGTTGCTCTTTCGATGCGCTCTTTTTAGGTAATGCACAGAAATCAAGGTGCTTTTAGCACACTGCAAAGGAGGACTGATTTCTGGATTATGGAGGTATCTTTATGCTCTTGTGTTATGAACAAAAATGACGTGTCCTTCAGGATGATGGTTCTTGCTGGGAATGAGGGTTGCAGCCGTGTGGAAGGTTCGCGAGGGTTTGAACAGACGAGAGCTTCCCCTCGGTGTCGACGGTGTCCTGGCTGGACTGTGTGTGCAAGAATGTGCCCTGAGCGCACAGCCCAGCCCAGGGCACCTGCTACAACTTAACACCTGAAAAAACTGTATCGGTGCTGACCCCTTTGGGGGATGTCGATACGCTACTTAGTAGCTTCGAGGACCGTCTCTTTACATATTTTGTGTCAAAACTAGGGAAGTGTTAGAATTAGCCGGATGGTTTTTCACTCCTTCAGTGCCTCAAACATTACTAAGCGATCTAGGTTTGCTCCAGCCTCTGCGAGAAGGCAAGCACTGGGGGGGGTGGGGGTGGAACTGATGGGCGTTTGTGTGATGGGTGAGTTTTAAAAATAAATGTGAGTAGAAAAGATGGAAAAGGCAGAGCAGGAAAACACATTGATTCTTTAAAATATTAATGTTATGTGCATTTTATCTCACAATGAAATACCAAGCATGATGGCAGTACGTATTTTTGCTTTGTAATCAGGAAATTAAAACTCAAAACATTGCCCGTAGAAACTCTTTTCTCAGATATATCTCCCCAGGCAAGGGAAACACAAGAAAAAATAAACAAGTGGGACTACAGCAAAGTAAAAAGTTTTTGCACAGCAAAGGAAAACATCAACAAAATAAAAAGACAACCCACAGACTGGGAAAACATGTTCTCCAATACATCAGGTAAGGGGTTAATATCCAAAATTTATAAAGTGCTTATAAAACTCAACACCCAAAAAACAAACAAACAAACGTACAACCCAATTGAAAAAGGGTCAAAGGACTGGAATAGACACTTCTCCACAAAGGACATACAAATCGCCAGTAGATGTATGAGAAGATGCTCAATGTCACTAATCATCAGAGAAATGCAAATTAAAACCACAATGAAATGCCCCTCCCACCTGTCAGAATGACCACCCTCAGTGAATCCACAAGCAGCAAGTGCTGGCGAGGATGTGGAGAAAGGGGACCCTCGTGCACTGGGGGTGGGAATGCAGACTGGCGCAGCCGTGGTGGAGAGCAGTTCAGAGATACAGGAAAAGATGAAAAATGGATCTGCTTTTTGATGTGGTGATCCTGCTTCTGGGGACGTATCTGAAGGAACACACAACACCAATTCAGAAGAACAGAAGCACCCCTGTGTTCACTGCAGCGTTACTCACCGTCTCCAAGATGTGGGAGCAGCCCAAGCGTCCACCAGCAGGTGAGTGGGTAAAACAACTGGGGGACATCTACACAAGGGAATTCTACTCGGTCGTAAAAAAGAAGAAAGTTTTACCTTTTGCGACAGTATGGATGGACCTGGAGAGCATCATGCGCAGTGCAATAAGCCAGTCAGAGAAAGACAAGAACCATATGATCTCACTCATATGTGGAATCTAGTGAGCAAACCGAACTAACGAGCAACATGGGGGCAGACTCACAGATGGAGAGCAGATGACAGCTGTGGGGGGGGGGAGGGTACGGGACTGGAGGGATGAGCAAAAGGAAAAAGGACTCACGGACATGGACAACAGTGTGGGGACTGCTGGGGGGAGGGAGGTGTAAGGGGAGAAACCGGTAAAAGAAAAAACACCGTAAAGATCACACTAAAAAACTCAGAACAAAAGCGTGGCTCTTTGAAACTCCGTGCGTGCTCAGGGTGATTGGAGATGAGGTGACATCTGCAATCCCCTCGGAGACAGCTGTCACCTTCCTCCCCCGCCCGGCCGGTTCCTTCTCACTCTGTCTCCCCGAGAACGCCCCAAGGATCTGCACCCCTGGGAGGAGAAGGGGGCACCGCCCCTGTTTACATTTTTAACGGCCGTACTTCCTGTGGTTTTCTTCTTTCCCATCTGCATTTGCCCCCCGCCCCCCCAGGTTTCCTGTCCTTTCCAGTCCTTGGTCCCTTTCTGAGTTTTCTTCCCTTTTCACCGCAGGGGAGTGGGTCCCGGTGCCGAGCTCCCTGCGGACGGAGAGCCACCAGCGGAGCGGTGGCTCTGCTCAGCGGAACCTGCCGTTCGCCCCCGCAGCAGAGGGGAGGGCACTCAACGCACCGAGGAACGGACAGAAGCGGCCAGAGCGGGTGAGAAGTGGGGTCCCCACGGCTCGCTGTGAAACCACAGGGTTTCCCTCTAAGTGTGGTCACACGGGCAAACGGAAACGTCGAGGACGGAAAAGGGGGGTTCCCCGACGCCCCCCGTCTGTGGGAGGTCGTGTGGGCCCGACGCTGTCGGACAGACGGTGCGGTGGGGCGGCAGGTGTGGCGGGCCCCAGCCCCGCTCCGACCGTGGGGCTCCGATTTAATCTGTGTGGATCCCAGCCGGAAGCTGCGCTGTGTCTTTCATCCAAACACCCAAGCAGCGTTCCCAGCGACTCGCCACAATGATGAAGCCCAGTCAGCGACTTTGTTTCAGATGCTGTTTTTCCTTCCTTCCTCCCTCCCTCCCTTTCTTTTTTTGGTTTTAGAGAGAGGGGGAGGGAGAAAGAGAGGGACAGACACATCCACCAATTGCCTCCTGCATGTGCCCCGCCCAGGGACCAAACTCCACAGCCCAGGCCTGTGCCCCGACAGGGAATCCAGCCTGCAGCCTTCCGGTCTGCGGGCCAACGCTCAAGCCACCGAGCCACACAGCCAGGGCTCACCCGCCCGCTTGGAACCCACCCACCGCGACCGCTGTTCTGTTCAAAGGCTTTGACACGTCTCTGGCACTACTGTGATACCAAGTTGCTTTCATAAATATTGTATCAGTTTCTGCTCCCGGGACAGAGTCAGACGCTTTCTCGCCTGCTGTGTTTACACGGGATTACCCGCGCTTTGAACCTCTGCCAGCTCAACAGGTGAAAAGAAAAATTGTCTCGCTACTGTGAGTGGCGACGTTTTGGGGGCGAGCGGAGGCCAGACACAACAGGCTGATTACCTTTCGGAGTCAACTGTTTCAAAAGTTCTATTCCAGAGTATTGCACGTTGCGATTTCTGACCGGAAAGTTTGTAACGAAACAGTAGGACGCTGATGCGATGCAGCCAACCTCAGCTGGAAGACGGCTCTCTGAACCACCGTCCTTAGGGTGAGGCCCTCGGAGTCCGCAGTGCGCGACGGTGGGACGGTCGGTCCAGGCCCACGATCAGTCGGTGCCGCGCGAGTGGCCCCGGAGCAATGGGGGAGCCGTCTGTTACCACAACGAGCGCATCCTTGGGTGAACAGAGCTCGGGCCACGTCTCTAGTAACATTGTTGCAACCAGCGGCAGCTGCTGGTCGCTCCACCTGCATAGTTTATCCTTTGGTTTCGCCTTTGCTCTCCTGCGAGTGACTTCGCCGCTCCCGAATTTCAATGCCACCCTCTCTGAGCTGAATGAAGTCGCTCCATTCTTCCAATTAATTATCCAACAAATTTAATTTCACACTACAGAGATCTGGAATAGCTACTGTTTACTAGAATTAGCATTGCAAATGATGACACTGAATGTTTAAAGAACCAACAGTGAGTATTGTCAGTGTGGTCTGGGCTCCGTGTTAACAAACACCGGGCCGTGCGGGCAGCCATCTGCGGGGGCAGGAGGGGGAGCGGGGCCTCTGCCTGGCGGGGCCGGGGCTGGGCCGGGGCCGGGCAGCGGGGCCGGGGCTCACACCCGCCCCCTAGGAAGCCGTTGGCGTCAGAGGCCGCTTGCCTTGGAGAAATGCCGCTTGAGTTTGTGTTTGAGCGCAGCTAGTGCATACCCCAGCAGGGGACAGTGAGGAAAGAACCTGCTTTTCTTTTCCGTGGGCAGCACACCCGTGGGCGTGCGGGCGTGCGGTTCCCGCCGATGGGTTTCTCTGTCGCTTCGGCCGTGGGTGAAGGAAGCCTGCGGACTCGGGGCAGGGGGGCCTGGTGGTCCCACCCTCTGGCCGGTGGGACGGCCGCGGGCCCCGGCCCCGGCCCCGCTCGGCCTGTGTGGGCCTTCTCTCCTCACCCCGCTCGCCCCCAGCCAGCGAGCCACCCGTCCCCGGGCACCGGGACCGACTGCCGGCTCCGCCTGCACCCCTGGCGCTCAGCCCGAGGCCTCCTGCCCCGTGAGAGCGGCAGGAGCGGGCACCGAGGGGCCCTGCTCGGCCACGAGCCGTGTCCGCAGCCGGCGCTCGGCCCGGGGCCTCGGTTGTTTCCCGATGTGGGAGGAGCCAGCTCCGGGGCCAGCACAGAGGCCCGGCCCCGTGCTGACGGACGTGCGTGCTCCGCTGCAGGGCCTCGGGCCGGGAGGGCCACAGGCTCGTCCCCCCCGGGCGCGGGCCCAGCACCCGGATGCGGGGACAGCCCCAGGCACAGATGCCACGGACGCTCCCCCCCGTGCGGTCCGACGGACCCTCTTTCACCAGGGAGGGCCGGAAACTGTAAACCGGGTCACCTGGATTCAAGTGCAGGCCGTGAGGAGTGCAGGGCCCCCTCGCACACTCCCACATGCACAGCCTCGCACGGGCACACACGCATATTCACACACTCACACACCCTCACACATCTACACCCCATGCTCACATACTCGCACACTTGCTCTCACACAGTCATTCACACACACACACATTCACCCACACGTACACACACACACACGTACACCCACACCCCACGCTCACATACTCGCACACTCACTCTCACACACTCATTTACACACACACTCACACATTCACACACGCGTGGTCATTTCAAGCTGCTGACCGGCTCACATGACGAATCACAGTCACTTCGAGGCCTAAATGCGGTCACCACAGCCCTCTGCCCGTAGCCCCTGCAGGCAGGCAGACCAGACGCACTCCGTGCGAAGGGGCCGAGGGGGTCTGCTCCACAAACGCTGGGCCTCCGGCCCTACCCTCGCTGCACCCCGAGGAGCTGCGCGGACCCCGGAGCGGGAGCCTCGCCCCGGTGACGGTGACGGTGACGGGGGCCTGAGGGCTCAGTTGTGACCGTGCAGCGAGGACGGGGCCTGGTGGCAGCAGAGCCGGCCCCTGCAGGGGGGCTCGGGGACCCGGGAGGCCAGGCCTCCGCTGGCTGCCCCTCAAGGGTCTGCAGGGGGCTGGGGTGGGCGCTCAGCGCCGGCCGGCGGGCGGCAGGGGTGTCTGGGAGCCCGGGGCACGCGGAGGCAATGCCGCCCTGGGCTTGAGCTGTGTTCCCAAGGCGGCTCCGGCCAGGCCGCCTGCCCTGAGGGTTACAGATGGCAAACGCCAGCCGGCACCGTGGTTCCTCTCTGAAGAGGAAAATGCCCGTGAGGCCGGGGCGGGGCTCCCCTCCCCCGGGGACGTGCAGGGCCAGCCACTCTGCTCTGCTCTGCGTGGGCGCAGGCGTGTGGGGGCGCCGGGACCCCTCGTGCAGGTGGCCGATGCTGGCGACCTCCCCGTGGCACCATCTGCCTCCGCCCGGAGCCTCTGCCGCTCCCCCTCTGGCTCTGGGGCGCCCTGCTCCCCCGGCAGCCGGGCCCAGAATAGCTGCCGCCCCAGATGGCGCGTTTGGCTGGGGGTCCCTCCGTCTTCCTCTCCTGCCTCGTGGAGCTGCAGCCTGTGGAGCCGCCAGCAGGCTGGGGGCTGTGCCCCAGGGGCTCCGTCCTGCCCCCCGCCTCTGCCCCACCTGGCCTGGCCAGGCCTCCCCCCCACCCCGTTTCATCTGCTCTTTGCCCCTAGTTGCCCCCGCACTCATTCATGTGCGAGGTTCGAGGGGGGCAGCGGTCTCCTGTCTAAGTGACACGAGAAGGGACAAGGGGGCCCGAGGTCCTTGCCAAAATCTCCGGTCACCTGGGCTTGACCGAAACAGGCTCAGCTTTCCCTGCAAGGCAGCAGGAGCCAGAGGCCTCGAGCTGGGCCGGCCGGCTGGCCGGGCAGCGGGGCTTCCCCACGCGGTGCCCACACCCTCCCGCTCGGCTGGCCGTCCTGTTGGCGGGAGCCCCCGCCCCGGGAGGGGGCCGGGGAAGCAGAGGAGACCGTGGCCTGTGAAGCCGAGTGTCTCTCAGCCGAGACGGTTGAGGACCACCTTCAGGCCCGGAGGGACCGTCCCCCTGCAGCCCTGCCGGGCCCCGCCTCGCCTCTCCTGCTGCCCCACTGGCCTCCCTCACTCAGATCGGCCTCCCCGAGGTCGTGGCCGTGGGGACCCGGCCTCCCAGCAGGGTCCCAACTGCAGCCCGGGCGCTGGGACTTCAGCGTGTCCTTTTAGGGGGCGCAGGTCACCCCGAGTGTATGTCTACCGAAGTCTGATCACCCTGTGGACACAGTTTGGGAGTCCGAGCTCGCTCAGTCCCCATCTGCACACACGACCTGTGGGGGTTCGCTTCTCCAGCAACCACTTCCAGTGCCAGTCCTGTTGTGTGTGTGTGTGTGTGTGTGTGTGTGTGTGAGCCTGGCGCTGGGCACGCGCGTGTGCAGGTGGGTGTGCTCGGAGGCCCGGCTGAGTGTGCCCCTGGCCTGTCCCTGGCAGCCGCGTCCCCAGCACCAGGATGCCCGAGGTCTCACCGAATGTTGTTTTGACACCCCGGGACGTGGGTGTGGGGGACGGTCCCCTCACTGTCCACAGGGAACAAGTGACACTGGCGCCCGCCCGCCCCTGAGGATGCAATTGGGACACAGATCCCCTTGTTCTTTGCCCAAACTGGTGTCTTTCGGTCCCGTCCACACGGGCTCTTTGGCCCCTGGGAGTCCGTTGTCGTCTGGGGCCTGTGCAGACCCGCCCCGTCCCGCTGTCCCCCCCGTCCGTCCTGGGAGGGGCTGGCGAGGTCGCCCGCAGCAGTGGTCCTGGCCACCCTGTGTCTGCTCCCCCGGCTGCCCCGGAGTGCTGGGGGCACTGAAACCGGCTGCTGCGACCCGGGTGCCAGGGGTCGGCATGCCGGGGGAGGTCCCGCCGGCGCACACCTGGGGAGCCTGGGGGAGTTGGCCGGGCCTGGGGGCACCCCGAGAATGGCACCATGGGGGGCGTCTGTCACCCGGGTCGGGCAGAGTGGCTCTTGCTGACACTGCAGAGTCCCGCCCCACCTGCCAGGCCGGAGCAGACCCTGCGGGGGTGGGGGTGGGGGGGGGAGGAAACCTTGTTGAGGCCACGCCCTCTCTCGGCCTCGGGACGTGCCTGGAGCTGGGAAGGGCACGTGCTCACGGCCGGCTCGCCTGCGGGGACTGAGGGGCTCCCGTCCCGGCTCTCGGCGTCTCTGCCGCCTCTCTGGGCGCACAGGGAGTGTGGGGGCGTCTCGGCGTGCGTCTGACGTTCAGAATAGCTCCTGGCTCGTGGTTCCTGCCTGTCCTCGGAGAACTTCCAGCAGCGGGGGGAGGCGCCCTCTCGTTTCTGGCGGCGGAAGCCGCCGGCGAGGGGAGGCAGGCCTGCTGCAGGAAGGAGCCTGGGCGTGTGAGCTGTGCTCACGGCCCAAGGACCGAGCTGGGCATCTGTGCCCATGGGCACACGCTATGCACACACACACACACACACACACACACAAACACAGAGACACGGAGCCCAACGAGGTCCTCGTCGGCCCCCCACGGCCCCTGGTGAGCGCCTACAGCCCCAGAGCGGCCAGGTGGGCCTCCCCCTCCCCCACCTGCTTGGAAGGCGCATGCGCTGACCCCAGCCCGAAAGTGCCTGCGGCTGCAAATGGAGCACCGACCGCCAGGATCTGCAGGGCGGGAGGGGGTGTGTGTGTCTGGTGCTCATGCCTTGCAATGCCAGGAGGTGAGAAAGGGGGTCCGTGTGTGCGGGGTCCACTTCACCTGGGGCCCCCTCAGTGGCTGCCCTGTCACCTGAAACGTCCCGGCCACACCCCTTTCCTCCTGTTGACACTGGGGTCACATGGATAGCAGCAGGGACCGTGGGCACCGGGCCACACAGCTGACCCCCCACCCAGGCCTCACCCTGGGCAGGGGGATGCCCCACTGCCTCACTGAGACAGGACCTGAGGTCCTGCTGGGCCGCCCAGGAGGACACCTCCCACACTGGGCACAGCCGGCCGGGCAGCCTGCCTGCCGAGATGCAGAGCTGATGCCGCCCGGGGGCGTGGAGATGAGCCGCTTGGGCCCCAGCGGCTCCGGGTGCTGGTGTCCTGGAAACCCCACGGAGACACGTTCCGCACGGCCACCCTGGGGCCACGCCACTGCCAGTGGCCGGTCCTGGGTCTCATTAGCTTTATTGTTTATTCCTATGGCAACAGCAACAGCCTCCGAAGATGAAACCCGGAACCCGGCGTCCAGGGTGAGGCCTCGCCCAGGCTGTGGGAGTTTTTCATCCCCATGGTTTATCGTTCCCACGTGTCCTCCGGACCCAGGGGGTGACGGGAGGGGGGGGAAGGGTCACGAGATCCCAGACGACCTGACTCAGCCCTTGGTGGATGCTGCCGGGGGCGGGGGGAGGGGGGCAGAGAGACTCTGGTTAGACGGTGAGACGGCCCCTGAGGGCTGACCCTGCACCTGGGAGGCAGAGCCTCGGGGTGTGGCCCTCACCTTCGCCCCGAAACCTCTCATTTCCTGACGGCTGCCAGCCCGCCCCACCGCCCCCTCCCCACAGGGCCCCCGGCGTCCTGGGTTTTGTCCCGGCTCTGCCCACAGTTCACCTCCCGCACCGGTGGCCCGGGCGGCACAGGGCAGCTGTGTCTGTTTTCACCCGTGACCGGACTTCCGCGGCTCCGGCCCCGGAGGTGGCAGCTGTTCCT
Source organism: Phyllostomus discolor (assembly GCF_004126475.2). Taxonomy (NCBI): domain Eukaryota; kingdom Metazoa; phylum Chordata; class Mammalia; order Chiroptera; family Phyllostomidae; genus Phyllostomus; species Phyllostomus discolor. Next base: position 528,485 of record NC_040912.2, read on the forward strand.
TTGGCTTCCCCGAGGGACCCGCGGGACCGTCACCGGCGCTTGAAGACGGGCCATCAGTCCCGGAGCCGGAGCGGCCAGCAGCCGGCTGCCCCCAACCCCGGGACCCGGCAGGGCGTCCCCTCGCTGCTGCGGGTCGGCGCCGCGGCCGAGCCAGAATCAGGCCGGACGGAGTCAGGCGCAGGAGGAACAGCCTGCGTCCCCCGGGGAGTTGGAGGAAAGGGCTTTCTTCCGCCTGGCGGCGAGAGGAGAAACGTCATAAATGTCACATTGACGGTCAGTGAACTCCGATGCTTGTCTAAGTGATGTCTGTCAAGACCTGGAGTTTGAAAGTTAATAAAAACCGGCAAAAATAAGCTAATTAAAACGACGGTTCAAAAATGGTGTTTAAGGGTTAGCTGGTAAAACATACAGAAATACGGACAGTTTTATAAGGACCAGAACATTTAAAAAAGGTCCTCCCCTTAGGATGTGTTCATTGTTTTTAGGGGGGGAGGGAGAGAGGGAGAGAGAAGCATCGAGCTGCCGCCTCCTGTGTGCGCCCGGACTGGGGATCGAACCCACGACCTGTGGTGCGCGGGGTGGGGGAGGGGGACAACGCTCCAACCCACTGCGCCACCGGTCAGGGCCGATTTGCCTGAGATTGAAAAGCTGCACCAGTCTGTTCTGGTCGGTGTCGCCCGGTGCCTGCGGGCCTTGGACTCGGTGGCGTCTGTTTACAAAGCCAGCGGTTGCGGGGCTGGGGTCGGAGCTAACGAGGCCGCCCTTGTGCGTGTCTGCGAGTCTGCGTTCCCGTCACGTGGCCGCGGGGCCCCTCCCACCGCGTTTCTGCGGCTGCCCGCGGCTCTGCGCCTTTGCCGTCGCGCTGGTGTGTGGGGGAGGGGGGGTTCTGCTCCGCTCTCTGCTCCCCTCTCCCGGGCCGTCTTGTTCATCGACTCTCTTCCGTCCTCGCCCGATTCCGTTTCCCCACCTCTCGCTCCGGAGGGGCGGGCTCGCGCGTTCTTTGAGGCAGCGCCGCCGTGCGCTCGGGGTCCACGCGGGGAGCGGGGGGCCGCGTCCGAGCCTCAGCGGGTGAGCCCCGGACTCGGGGGCTGGCGCGCCCTCGGCCCCTCCCAACACACGTGCCGTTCGTTTCACTTTTCCCCGTTACCCGGCATTTTAGCTGATTCCGCCCGGGAGGCCTTTGGGTGCTTAATCCTCGGAATCAACACTCAGATTCCTCTTCAGTCCGCGCCGCCGGGGCCTGGCTTTGGTGTCACAGGAAAAGCGCACGAAACCCTGCTCGCTCCCGGTGCCCGCCGCGGCCACCTCCTGGAGATCCGCGAGGGGCGCGGCCCGCGGCTGCTCGCCCACGGCTGTCAGGCCTCGCGGACAGCTGCGGGGTTGCAGGGCGGGGGGCGCCGGGTGGTGGTGAATGCCGGCCACCCAAATGGTTTGGTTGGCCTTGCGGCGTTGGCTGTTACGTCCAGGCCGTTTCGGTTTATGATTTTCCACTAAACAAGCCTCAGACCAGCACGCGGGTCAGCGGGGGGGGGGCGGTGGGGGGGGTCCTCTGCGCTCCCTGGAACGACTCCCAGCCCGGAGCCAGCCCCCCCAACCACCTGACCCCCCGTTTGCACGGCGGCACAGCTTTTGCTCAAGTTCTCTCTTCACGGGAGAGCGGGGGTGGGTGGGGGCGGCCTCGAGGCGGTGGTCCCGCTCGGGTGGGAGACGCTGCTGGGGGTGGGGGGTGGGGGCAGAAGGCCCTCCGTCTGGTGCCTCGGTTTCCCCTTCGGGAGCCTCGCAGGCGGCGGGCAACAGCGGACACGTCCTCTCCGAACAGGATCCGCGCCCCCACGCACCGTCCGGGGCGGGTGTCCGTGTTCCTCACGCCAGGACCAGGCGTGTGCGTGCCCCACCGCGTCCGGCGCTCATGCGGTTTGGGGACAGCACGGGGGGGTGAGGGCTGCGTGTTGTGACCCTGGGGACAGGCCCCCTGCAGACCCCCCTTCAGGAAAGGACAGCGCCTGGGCTGGGGGTGGGGCCGGGACCGGGGGGGGGCGGGGGGGGGGGGTCTGCTCTGCTGCAGGCCTGGGCTTCCGGGGACCTCAGGTCCGGCAGGTCCTGGGGCCCTGGGCGCCCCTGAGGGCCAGTGCCCCCGGGTCAGACCGACAGACCCCACCCCGGGGGGGAGGTCAACGGTGGTCCCCGCGCCGCTGTGCTGCTGTGGCCTCGAGCTGAGACGAAGAAGGTGCTTTCCCAGTCAGTCCCACGTCTGGTGCGTCCCGGGCCTGCTCACGCTCTGCTCGCCCCCGCCCACCCCCCGCCCTCCCCCGAAGGTGCCGGAGCCACCCGGGTCGCAGGCAGGGCTGACATCGCTGCCGCGTGCTTGCTCCCCGGAATGCCTGTCCGTCACGCATCCGTGTTCTAGAAGCTTCCCCATCTGTGTCTCTCCCCGTCTGCCCGCCACGCTCCGCCCACACTCACTCTGGGGTGTACCTGTCCCACCCCCTTGGCTCCCGCAGACGGGAGCTTCCCCACGGCCAGGACCTCACGTGACCCGCGTGGGTCGCGGACACCGGTGCCATCTGCCCAGTAAACGCTCCGCGGTGCTTGCTCCGCTGAGCTGGGTCTGTCCCTCGGACGCCCCGTTCTGACGGGTGGTGGCTGGGCAGGAGGAGGGTGAGACTCCCTCTCACGCGACACCCGGCGGCCAGCCCCGGCTTCCCCGGGAGCCCCAGCCGGGCCGCCCAGAGCCAGGCCCCGTCTGCGAGTCACACCGTCGTTACACCACACGTCCCCGCACCCGCGTGGGGACGGCTGCCCCGCTGCTCACCGACGACGAGGACCTAGAATCTCCCCAAATTTGCTCGTGAATGTCCATGGTAACTGCAGCGTGCCCGGCACTCTGCTCTCGGCCAGCGTGAGGTGCTCACGAGGAGCTCACGTCCCCGTTAAAGATGGACGTCTCCTTCCAGGCCTCCTGGGGGCGGTGGAGGCTCCCGGTGAGTGAGGTGGCATCCGTGCCTCGGGGACGGGTCTGCTCAGTGTGCACATGCATGCGTGCGTGCACGTGAGTGCGTGCACGTGTGTGGTGTGTGATGCACAGGTACAGCCCCCCCCCCCCCCCCCAGCACTAATGACAAGTGACGAGTGCAGTGAACGGCAGCGGCCCCATCGGTTATGGAACAGGGTGGTTGTGGCACCGCCCGTCTCCCGGGAGGCAGAGAGGCGGGCAGACGGCCGGCCAGGTCCGCAGCCCGGCGGCGCGGCACCGCGGGGTCAGGGCTGAGCCCTGGAAGCGGGGGAGGAGGCAGACGCCCGTGGGAGGGAGGGGCTGGACTGTGAGGCGGGGGCACCAGCTCACGGCCCGCGTCTCCAGCTCGACCGAGCGAGCGTGTGGCCAGGGGGGCGACGTGCCCCGGCCTTCTCAGAACGCCCCGTTGTCCCGGGGTCCCAGGCAGCGAGGTATTTATCCTGAGTTTTGAAGGATTCATTGCTCTGTGATGACTGGTCCCGCTGCAGAGGGCCGGGCGAGCCGCAGGCACCACGCCGCCCTTCCCGGGGCTCGTCCCCGAGCGGGCGAGAGTGCAGTGAGCCGTCCGACTACGGCGGTGCATGGCTGCCTCCCAGCAGCGGCCCCTCGTGCACGGGGTCCGGGACCGCAGCAGTGGGGGAAGAGCCTGCCGGGAGGGCCGTGGCCGGCGCATCCAGGGACCAGCTACTCCACAGCAAAGGAGAGCAACTCGGACATGGAGCGGCGGCAGGCGGGGCGTCCGGAACGTGCTCTGGGGAGCGGGGCTGCACCGAGTGGATGGCCGCCACCCCCAGTTAGCGCTCCCCTTCGTTTCTGGGTCACGTGCACGTGTGGGGAGTGGGGTCCGGCCCGTGCACACGGGCCCCTCGGAGTCGGTGAGGTGACGCGGGGTTTGTGGGAGGTGGTAGGCCTTTTCCTTGGACAGTTCAGGTGAGCTGTTTCTGTTTTTTCTCCAATTCATGGGGTCGACGTAAACCTTTGAAAAGATTGCTTCCTAGAAGGTAAAACATTTGACATGATTGTTTATGTGACTGTAAGTTCAGTTTAAAAGCTGATATCGGCCCTGGTGGGTGTGGCTCAGTGGATTGAGCACCAGCCTGAGAACCAATGTGTCCCAGGTTCGATTTCCAGTCAGGGCACAGGCCTGGGTTGTAGGCTGGGTCCCCAGTAGGGGGCGCAGGAGAGGCAACCACACACTGATGTTTCTCTCCCTCTCTCCCTCCCTTCCCCTCTGTCTAAAAATGAATACATTAATAAATAAGTAAACATATGTATTATTAAAAAAATAAAAGCTCCTGGCTGGCGTAGCTCAGTGGATTGACCTCGGGCTGCGAACCAAAGAGTCGCAGGTTCCATTCCCAGCCAGGGTACATTCCTGGGTTGCAGGCCATGACCCCCAGCAACCGCACATTGATGTTTCTCTCTCTCTCCCTCTCTCTCTCTCTCCCTCCCTCTCTTCCCTCTCTAAAAATAAGTAAATAAAATCTTAAAAAAAAGCTGCCATTGAAAAGAATTTCTTTTTATCTTCAGTCACACGGACAGCCCAGAGTCGCTGATAGGAGGGGCGGCCAGCGCGTGGGGCCCGCCGGGCGGATGCTGCTGAGCGCTCGGGGCGCCCGTGGCCAGGCGCGTGGAAGGCCGCCTCAGGCCACAGCGGAGCCCCCGCCTGCGGCGTCTCCGCGAATCCCGGCGCTGCGCCGCTCCCCCGGGCTCCCCTGGGGACCTGCGCTGGGAAAACACCCCGGGGTGGGGGGTGGGGTGGTGCGGGGAGGCCGGAGGAGGCCGCTGTTCCCCGAGCGGGAGTGGGTGGGACCCTCTCCGTTTCGGGGAACGTGGGCTGCGCGGCGCGGCCCCGGGGTCCTGGCAGGAGGCTGAGCGCAGACGCACAGGAAGGAGCTATTTCGGGCGGATCCCCGGCACCCGGGCCAGATGGGACGTGGGGCGAGGAAGGGGGGCGGCGGGGAGGCGGAGCCTGCGGGTCCGGGAGTCTGGGCGCCGCCGGCTCGGGTTTCTGCGGCCGAACCGAGCGCCGCGGCGGACGGAGGGACCCGGTGGCCTGGAGCCGAGGCTCCCCTGCCCGCGGCGGCGGCGGCGGCGGCTTAGCGGCCGCGCGGCCGCACCTGCCGCCCTGGCTGGGGCCTGTCCCAGGTGCGTCCCCAGACCCCGCCCCCGGAGTGTGCGGCCGAGGCTTCAGGAGTTTGGTTTTCCTCCTAACCTCGCGCGGCCGGCCCAGCCTGGCACCTATATTTAACCAGTGTAATGAGATTTCTTTTCCAGTAATTCCTGAAACTGGTAATCTCTAATTGGGTCAGATTCTCTCCCCACAAGCCAGCGGCGCTATTTTTAGCACAAATCCTCCGGCTGAAGCTCCCTGCCGCTCCTCGCGCAGCTGTCAGAGCCGCGCCGCCGAGCGCTCCCCCGGCAGGCACCCCCCTTAGATTCCAGCTCACCTGGCGCGCGCGGGGTGAGCCCCCACTTCCGCCCGAGCCCCCTGCCCCCACCCCGCCTCCTGCCCCGTGGTTCGCACAAACCCACAGGATGCCGGGCAGCATCGGTCCCCTGTGCCCCCAGGGAATAAGCGAGGTCCTGGCGAGCCTGGGGACCGTGTCTTTGTCCCCACTGGGGACCGGCACCCGAGAGTGAGTAAAGCCCGTTGTTTCACGTGGGGTCAGAGAAGCCAGCCCTCGACCTGGTTCAGCCAGGGGGCCCTGCCCCCCCCCCCCCCACCCGCAGGGGGCGAGGCCCTGCCCGGGCTGGCTGCCTCTCCAAGGGCCGAGTGACCCCACCCTTCTCCCTGCTGGGCTGCACGCTCTGGCCGGCAGGGTGCCCCTCCCCCACCCCAGTGTTTCCTAAGGAGGCCCTGGGCCCTGAGCCCCAACGGAAATATAGGGGGCTCTGTCCTGCAGGGCCCGGGGCCGAGCTGGGAAGGGTGCTGGGTGTGCGCCTTCGTGTCCCCGGAGTCCACCCACCCAGCAGGTGGTCACGGGGACCCTGGCCAGGAGAGCCCCCCCCAACCCGTGTCCTTAAACGCCGGGAGAGGGAGTCAGGTCCACGGGGAGGAGAGCAAACACCCGGATGTCTGCCGGCTGCCGCTTCTCGGCCCCTGCTCCCAGCCTCTCTGCCTGGCAGGCCTCTCCCCGGCCGCTCCGGAAGGTTCCGCCCCTGCCCACGCCCGCAGGAGCACTGGACAGGAGGGTGGCCAGTCCTCGCCCACCCCCTACGCCCTCGAGTCTGGAGGGAGTCACCCTTAACTGCACCTTCCCCTGACAGCCCTGGTTTCGGTCACCCTGTCTGGTTGCTTTAACCCGGGCCCCCCAGTCCAGCCGACTCTGGAAATGGCCGCACAGTGTCCTCCGTCCTGAGACGCATCTCGGATGCGGCTCTAGGTCCAGTGGGAGGTGCTCTGTCCCCCCCACTCCCGGGCGGCACTCACCAGGCTCGGGGCCTGGACAGCGGCCCTCAGCCCTGCACCTCCCAGCACCCGGCCTTGCCCTCGAGGACACACCCAGCGAGCACACGGGGCCACCGCACCCTCGTGAGGTCGCCGTCACCCAGGGAAAACCAGGGACGGCGAAAACCTGCCCAGGAGGTGGCTCGGTGGCTGGCCCCCGTGACGGGCAGCACGGTTGGGACGGGGACAGCAGAGTCCCCAGTGAGCGCGACCTCCCGTGCTCAGGCCAGGCCAGAGCCGCTTCTGAACGAGGTGCGTGGCCCCAGCATCCAGGGCCGGGCACGGAGCGGCCCCTCGCAGGGACACCCAAGCACACCCGCCCAGAATCTAATTTCTGCTGAATTTGGCAGAAAAACCGCCACGCGGAGAACACAGGAAGGGAAGGCGCGTGCTCCGGCTTGGGGGGGAGGGGCGTGCGGCCGCGCCAGGGAGACGGCTCTCCCTGAGCCCTGGGCGGCGCGGGGGCCTCCCTCCCGCCGGCCCGAGGCTGGCGTCCCCTCCTCCTGAGGCCACTCGCTGTCCCGCCAGGTGACACAGAGGCCTCCTGGGGCCCCCAGCTCCCTGCAGGAGAGGGGGTGGCCCTGCCCAGCCGGCTCTGCGCCCCTGGTCTGGCACCACGGAGGCCTGACCTCAGGCTCTGACCTCCCTGCAGGCCGCAGCTGCCCGTGGTGGACACGTACCGACCTGAGGCCACTCTTCTTCCTGCCCGCGCCGTGCGGAGCAGCGGTGTGCGGAGGGGCCGAGAAAGGAACCCGGTCCCACTGGCCCTGCTCCGGGGCCCACGGGCACGCCGGCCGCCAGCCCAGTGGACCTTCCCCTGCTCGTCAGCTGCAGCCCCAGTTTCAGCCCCAGGACCCCCTTGCCCTGGGCTCCTGCTGTCTGGGCCCGGCCCCTCTGCCCTGGGAGTGGGGCGCCTTCCCAGCCCGGGGTCCGAGGCTGCGGCCACATGTGGCTGAGTGCGGTCCAGGGCCAGCCGTCCAGGCCCTGGGCCAGGGGACAGACGCAGCTCCTGTTCCCAGAGGCAGTCGGTGCCCTGTCCTCAGTGGGTCCCGTGACCCTCGTAAGTGGCGTCCACGCGTCGAGTTCCTGGGCCTGCACGCCCCAACCACGAGTCCAGCAGGGGAGGCCCGAGGGAGGCAGGGAAGGGGGTGCCTGTGGGCTGTGCAGAGGAGCGTATGCCCAGCACCCCGGGGACAGGAGCGAGCCGAGCCACCCTGCATGGCAACGGGCGTCAGGGGTTCTCCGTTTTGCCGGCTAATCGGGCCTGTCGCGTAGTGACTCGGTGGCCGAGAGTGCTGAGACAAAGTCAGCTCCACGGACGGACGGCGTTCCCTGTTGAACGTCAGCCGCCTCCTCCCCAGCAGCTGTTCCCACCACAGTCCGCCTCGCCCCGGGCAGTGGGGGGCGGGGCTCTGGCTGCCGCGCCGAGAGGCGTGGGCGGGAGCGCTGGCCTGGGAGCCCAGTCTCTGCCGGAGAGGGGGGACCCAGGAGCTCGCCCCACAGACGCCCACAGCAAGCACGCCGTCCGGCCGTGGGTGTCTGCAGGTGCCCAAGATTCCCGGTCAGCTCGGCGCGGGCTCCCGGCGCTCGCACGGGGCCCCTCGTCCTGAGAGAGCCCTGTGAACCAAACCGAGGCACAGAGAGGTTGAGGGGCCCGCCCACAGTCACACAGCAGGGAGGGGCGAGACTTGGGGTCCACACTGGGCTGTGACACGTCCCCCTGCTTTGGCCCGCCCACGACCCGGGGGACGCGTTGGTTGCTCTGCAGCCGGGGCCCTCCGCCGGTGTGGGGCTCAGACACAAAGATCCTCACCCGATGGCAGATAATGAACAGTCAGAGGCGTGCAGGGGCCACGGGGCCAGGGCTGCCGCCGGCACTTGCTGGACTGAGAGGAAAGGGGGCCTGTGGCCACAGGCACGTGACTGAGTGCCCGCCTGCCCCCCCCCCCCAGCAGGACCCACCAGGGCCATGGCCCCCCTCGGTCTGCTCAGCTCCGAGGGGGTGGCGGTCCTGGTGGTCCAGGTAGCCCTTTGCCATTGGTCAGTGTTCACCGTCTGTCACACGGATGCCATTTAGGACAGACCAGGTGCTGGGTACACAGGCCGCTGGGGCCACCTCGACAGAACGCCCAGGCACGTCTGCCCTGACAGTCCCGGAGGCCGGAGGTCCCGGACCCGGGTGGGCGGGGCCGCCCCGACTCAAGGCCCCAGGAAGGGCTGTCCCGGCTGCCTCAGTGTCACTCCCGTCTCCAGTGTCCTCCCTGGACGCCGGTCTGTCTGCCGATGTCCCCTACGTGTAGGGACACAGTCACATTGGAGGGGACCCGCCCTGCTCCAGTGTGGCCCCACCTTAACCCCGTCTGCAGCGACCTTATTTCCAAGCAAGGTCGCCTTCCGAGGTCCTGGGGATGAGGACCTCAGCCTGTGAATTTGGGGGGGCACAGTTCGACCCACGATGCCCGCAGGGGCCCGGGGTGTGCACACGTCACAGTGTCTCAGGTGACGTCCCCGATGCCCCTGCCTGCAGACGCCCTTGGGGCCTCCTACGTTCTACTGGCACCAGGGAGAGGGGACGACCACCTCATAGGGCAAGTCCTCCCCTTGGGCTGGGAGACCCCTTCCCGGGCCGGACCATGGGCTGGCGTGGGGGCACTGAGCTCCCACCAGGCTCTGGCTTGCCCCATCTCTGTGACTCACTCAGCACAAGCCCCCACGGCCTCTGCTTTTCCTCGGGGAGTGGAGGGGACCAGCCTTCTGTCCAGGATGCCAGGAGGGGCAAACGGACGACACGACATTGACCCGTGCGTCTAGGACGGCGCGGGTGGCCCAGGGTGCCAGGCTGTTTGGAAGGCAGGTGCCCGCCCGTCGGTGAGGTCGGGGCGGGCGCGGAGGGAGCTCCTGGTCTGAGGCCCGCCAGCCGCATCCCTCCGCCCCACGCCTCCAGTCTCCCGCGGCGTGACCGAGTTTCGGGTGCTACTCAGCTTCCCTTTTGCGAGACTGTGAGGACGCAAAGTAAAACCCGCGCCTGTGAACCGGAGAGCCCGCCCTTCACACTCGCCGCTGCAGGGGGGAAGCCCGGCAGATGCCGCTGCCATCTGGGGACCGGGTGGGAGGGGGCGTGGTGCCACGTTGTCGGCCGCAACAGGGGGCGGGGCCAGGCGATCGGGCACCGGTTCCGAGGGGGGATGGAGGCAGATGACCAGATGACCGGACGGCCGGGCGGAGTGGTGGGTGCTAGGGAGACGGGGGGCTGGGCGTGGGGAGGCGCGGAGGGACCCGGGGGCCCCTGTGCGCTCGCCGACGAGAGCTGCTGGGGACGGGGCGTGGCGGAAGTCCCGGCCTGGGCCGAGGCTGAGGCGCGGTCTCCACAGCTGTCCAAGCTGACCTGCGACCACGCTGGACGTTTTATGCAAACGGCAACTTCCCGTGGTGTCGCCAACACTGACTGCAGACGGAGGCCAAACACGCCTCCCATTCCGACGGTCGGACCCGCAGAGCAGCTCGTGGCGAGGCGGCCGTCACCTCCAGGGCCCCCTGGGGCCTGGGGCGCCCCTAAGGAGACCGATGCGGGGGCCACCCAGTGAAACCCGGGTGTCGGGAAGCGGAGTGGGGAGCATCTCCCGCGGGGGGCTGGCTTCCTGGGGCCGGGTTCTCGGGACCCCAGGTCCGTCTCTAAGGAGGAGCCTGGGCCTCTGCTGAGGGTCCTCACGCCTCTGCACCCTTCCACCCGCAGCACCACGCTGGGGTCCTGCCCCAGCGGTGGAGCAGCCCGGAGACAACACAGGCGAGTCTCAGGCGCACAGCCCTTCCCTCCCGTGTGAGCGGGTGTGAGTGGGGACCCCCGCGGGGTGAGCACACCGCCCTGCATGGGCTGGGTCTCCAGCAGCCCCTCGGTGCAAGCAGACTGCAGTGCCCTCTCCTTCCGTGCCCTGCCCACCCCGGAACCGGCCACATCGCTGCTTCCTAAACGCTTCGGCTCCAGGACCCTCCCCGCGCCCCCGCCCCCCTCCCGTTGGCCACCCAGGCGGCGCTGTCCCACACCCACGCCCGCTGGGCTCAGCTTCTTGGGACCTCAGGACCTAGCCACGCACCCACGCCCCGCACTGGCTGGCAGGGTTTGGAGGAGCCAGGGCAGGGCTTGTCCTCAGCCCGTCGCGGGGAGGGTCCCGCGTACGGGGGGATGGGGTGGCGAGGAGCACGGGGACCCCTAGGGCCCCCGCCCCGTGTTCTTGGTACTGCTTCTGCGTCTCGGGGGACCCTGGCCTCGGGCGCGGGCAGCGCCTCCGGCTCCGCGGGAGCTGAGGGACCTGGTCACACTGGTGGGAGGGGAGACACATTTGGCAGGATTAACACGCCGCGGGGAAGAGCGCGGGATGTCAGCATTCTTAACATCCCCAGAGACGGCCCCGTGAGCTGCTCTGCGTGCGGATGGGGAAACTGAGGCTCAGAGATGCGAAGCGGGAGACCAAGGTCACGCGGACCGTCCGGCGGTGGGGGACGCGGGTGGCGGGGTGGGGACACGCGTGGGCGGTGCGCGCCCAGCCAGGCGGCTCTGGGCTCGGCTGTCGCAGCGCGGTCGCGGGAGGATCGCGGCGGGGGCGCGGGCGGCACCAGTGCGCAGGCGCGGCGGGCTGGAGGGGACGCGCTCGGGGCGCGCGCGCGGGGCAGCCGGCGCCCCAAATCGGCCCGCCCGCCCCGGCGCCTCGCCGCCCGCCCGCCCGCCCCGGCGCCCCGGCCGGCGAGGGGCGCGCCCGCTGCATGGCGCTGAGATGGCGGGGGCGCCGCGCGGCCGAGGCGGCGGCGGAGGCGGAGGCGGCGGTGCAGGCGGTGGAGGCGGTGCAGGCGGTGCAGCCGAGCCTGGGGGCGCCGAGCGGGCGGCCGAGTCGGGCTGCCGGCGCGGGCTGCGGGCGTGCGACGAGGAGTTCGCGTGCCCCGAGCTGGAGGCGCTGTTCCGCGGCTACACGCTGCGGCTGGAGCAGGCGGCCACGCTGAAGGCGCTGGCCATGCTCAGCCTGCTGGCGGGCGCGCTGGCGCTGGCCGAGCTGCTGGGCGCGCCGGGGCCCGCGCCCGGCCTGGCCAAGGGCTCGCACCCCGTGCACTGCGTGCTCTTCCTGGCGCTGCTCGTGGTCACCAACGTCCGCTCGCTGCAGGTGCCGCAGCTGCAGCAGGTCGGCCAGCTGGCGCTGTTCTTCAGCCTCACCTTCGCGCTGCTCTGCTGCCCCTTCGCGCTCGGCGGCCCCGCCGGGCTCCACGCCGGGACGGCTGCGGGGCCGGCGGCCGCGGACCAGGGCGTCTGGCAGCTCCTCCTGGTCACCTTCGTGTCCTACGCCCTGCTGCCCGTGCGCAGCCTGCTGGCCGTTGGCTTCGGGCTTGTGGTGGCCGCCTCGCACTTGCTGGTCACAGCCACCTTGGTCCCCGCCAAGCGCCCACGTCTCTGGAGGACGGTAAGTGCCGCGGCGCGTTTCCCCTCCAGCCCGGGACACACCCGCCAGGGAGGGACTGGGGACGCTGGGAACCAGGCGCGCATCTACCTATAGGGCAGGTGGGGAACTGAAGCCCGGATCTTTTTTGGGGCGGAGGCGTTCAAGGTCACTCCGAGAGTTGGGGACACAGTGGGGCTGGCACCCTGGGCTGGGCTCTTTTCTGAGTTACAGCCCACAACGCACCCCTGGGTGTGGGACGTGGGGACGTGGGGACGGGAGGCGGGCGTGGAGAGGGCAGGATTGCCCCAAGGTCAGGCAGCTGGTGAGCGGCCAGGCGGGCGGGAGCCGGGTCCGCGGGTCTGGATGCACGGGTCGCGGCAGGAGGGGTGGACACTGGGCGCAGAGCGGTCCAGGCGGACAGGGCTCCTCTCCTGCGTGCGCCTGGGGCGTGCGCGGGCGCGCCAGGTTCTCGGAGTCCCCTCCTGGCACTGAGGCTCCCCCGGGGGGGGGGCGTGGGCGAGGAAGGGGAAGGGACTGTGGCCCCTTCCAATCGCCTGGGCGCCCTTTGGCGGACCCCTCTCGGGTCCAGAAGGACCCAGTTTGCCAAGGTCGCACGGAGCTCTGGTCTCTGCTGCCCCCCGCCTGCTGCTCCGCGGTCCTCCGGGGCTCCGGCCTCGCCTGCAACGCCGAACCTTGTCCCTGTCGCCGTCCGGGCTGGTGGGCGAGGCGGCGGCCAGGCCGCGCAGTCCCTTCCCCCGGGCTCCTCCTTGGCCGCGTGCGGCTCTCGGAGCTCCTCCAGCTTCTCCGTGGGGTACAGCCCCCCTTCTGCGTCTGCCTCGGGCTGCGTTTTGCCCAGAGGGTGGTGGGAACGCGAGGGGTGGGGGAGAGGAGGTGTCGGTGGGGGAGGAGGTGGGGGAAGGGGGTGCGGAGGGGGAGCTGGATGGGTAAGACACCTGGTGGGGGATGGGCACCAGGCAGTGGGGGCTGGGGCCAGGAGGGGGAGGCCCCCACCCCCGCGGTGGTGCCCTGGTCACTCCCCGGACCCACGAGGTCAGAGCAGCCACAGCACCCAGTGGGGAGGCCATTCTGGACCTGGGTTTCAGGGCCGGAGAGGGGGCGGGGCTGCGAGGGCTGGAGGAGCGGGGAGGACCCACAGCGGGGCTGGGGGAGAGGAAGAGGAGTGGGCAGTCGCTGGAGAGAAGGGAACACGGCCAGGGCTGCTGGCCCAGGGGAAGCGGGAGGGGGAAGGGAGGGCGCCAGGGGGTTGGGTGGGTTCGGAAGGAAGCCCCGTCCACAGGCCCCGCCCCCTTGCCTCCTGGGGGTGGCACCTGGCCTTGCTTGACCTTCTGGGAGGAGTCGCTCCGGCAGCTTTCCCTCCACCGCCCTTCTATCTGTAGCGTTCCCCGCCCCCCCCCCCAGCCAGCTCCCTCCCCCCTCGTGGCCCCCCAGCCCCCGACAGCCTCCCTTCCAGGGGCCGATGGGAGGCACAGAGGCTGGGTCGCTGCGGGGGAGGAGGGCCCGTCCCGAGTGTGGCCCCGGGGTGGGGTGCTGTGAAGGGCTTGCGGTCGGCCACCGTTTCCAGGAAAAACCGGCCTGTGCGGCCTCCAGAGCCCCTTTTGGGGAACCGAAGGTCCAAGGGGAGACGGACGGTGTGCCTCCCAGAGGTGGGGAGCCCCCGCGCTCCAGGGGAGGCCAGCCCTGCTCTTGGGGACCAGCCACCCGGGCCCACTGCTCCCCCGGCGCCCTCCCTGGCAGCGCGGGCCTTTCCCTGGCCGAGCTTGGCCCCCCCGACCCCCCAGTGAAGAGCGCCACAGATGCCTGGCTGGCTGGTGGCGAAGACGAGGACCTCGCGTGGGAAAATCTCCTGCCGCTGCTTTAGAGCGCGTCCGGGTCCACGGTGGACGCAGGCGGGGGCGGCAGGGGCCACCCACGGGGGGGGGGGGCGGGCGCGGAGAAACCCGAGGCGAGGGGAGTGGGCGACCGTCCTGAGGCCGGCGAAGAGGGCAGCTCCCACACGGCACCCTGCTTACCGGGCGGGGCCGGGGCTTGTCCCTGCCCCCGCCCCTCCCCACCGCCCGCAGTCCTCACCCTTGGAGAGCAGCCCTCTAGCATCCACACCCACTGGCAGGTGGCCTCTCCCTGCGTCACCCCCCTCACCCCTGCCGACGCCCCGACCTCGGGGCTGCGTGAGTGGAGGAGGCTGGGGAGCCGCAGGCGAGGAGGTGAGGTGCAGGGGAGCCCCTGGGTGTGTGAATACGGGCGCCGATCGGGGGAGACGCTCCCCTTGCCCGCTGGATGCGACCCCGGGGCAGGTCGTGGGCTCCCTCTCCAGGCCAGCGGCTTAGACAGTGCTCACCGGGCAGCAGGCACCCAGGGCCCACCTGGCTGGAGTGGAGGGAAGGTGGGGTGCAGGTGGGCGTGTGGCACGACAAGGTAGGGCTCCCGGCTGACCCGCCGCAGCTCGACTAGCGATTCCCCCCTCGACCACACTGTCCCGCCTCCCCCAGCCCGTGTGCCCCCTCCCTGGTCTGTCCCTCAGCCCCTGGGTCCCACCCCGACCGCAGTGGGGATGCCTGCCCTCCCCCATCCCTGCCCCCTGGGCCACCCGAGGTCTTGCTCTCTGGAAAGGCCAGGGCTGCCCGGCCCAGGATGGACCTTCGGCGTCCGGCTCCCCTGGGCCGCCTGGACCCCTCCCCGCTCCTCCACCCGGCCGTGCCCACCCCGAGGAGACGGCAGCTGAGAGCGCCAGGCAGGGGTCCCCGGGCACCGGGGTGCCGGGCAGGGACGGCACCTGGGAGGGGCCGCTGCTGCCTCGAGGGAGGACCGAGGGCCCACCTGTCGTATGTTCTGCGAGTGCACCACATGAAGCGGGGGCTGGGAGCCGGGACGGCGGTGTGTCTCCGGGGAAGGTGTGCGCCCTGCAGGGAGCGTGCCCCTCAGTGCCCGTGGGCACGGCAGCCCCGCTCCGCACAGGTCAAATACTGACTCTGCAGAACGGGCCTCGTCGTCTCCCCGAGCCGGCTCCCCAGCGCCTCCGGGAACGGCTGGTCTGACGTGTGTCCAAACGCGGCAGATGGCCCGTCGCAGCACGGAGCGCTCCCCTGGGCACGGGGCCCCGGGCCTCCGGCGCGGCCGCCGGCCTGGCCAGCAGCGGCAGGTTCCGGCCCCCCCAGGACTGCCCGGCCCCCGGCTCCAGCCCGTGCGGAGCGTCCAGCTGGGAGATGCGCCGGGTTGGAGGGACTGGGGGTGTCTGCAGCCGCGGGGAAGGTGGCCAGGGCCTCGTGGGGGTGTTCAGGGTCACGGTGGGCACTGTTTCTGGAGGACTTGCGGTCACTCCTGTGTGCCCGTCAGCAGGGGAGGAGAGCGCCCGGCCCTCTGTCCGGCCGGCAGAGGGGTTTGTGCGGCCGTCTGTCTCCAGGAGGCCTGCTTCCTCTCGCGTCCGCCCGAGGTGGGCGGGCCTGTGCCCCACTTGGGCAGGGTCCAGGCCGAGCTGGCTCTGTCCCCCACGCAGCAGGCCGCACACCGAGGGAGGGGTTGGGTGCGTCTGCCGAGCGGGCCCCTGCCCACCGGCCTTGCTCTCTCCCTCCAGCTCGGCGCCAACGCCCTGCTCTTCGTGGGCGTGAACGTGTATGGGGTGTGTGCCCGGGTGCTGGCCCAGCGCTCCCAGCGGAGGGCCTTCCTGCAGGCGCGCACCTGCATCGAGGACCGGCTGCGGCTGGAGGACGAGAACGAGAAGCAGGTGGGTGTGCCCCGCCTCGGCGGTCCCCTGGTCCCCTGGGGCCCTCTGCGTCCAAGGGCCGCCTTTCAGGGTTCCGAGTGCCCAGGGCGCTCTCTGGGCTGCTCTCGCCTGGGGCTCCACAGCAGAGCGTGGGGCAGCAGCGAGACCAGGAGCCGGGTCGCTCACGCCCCAGGCAGTCGCTGGGGGGCCCTGACCTGCGGGGCTGCCTCTGCCGACAGAGGGGCGGCCTGGGGGCTCCGTCGCAGGACAGCTGTGCCCCTGGGCGGCCTGGTCACTTGTCGCTGGCACTCAGGCCCACTCCTGCCACGCTGGCCCCCCCATTTCAGCTGGGTGGTGGGGGGGCGGCGCTCAGGGTGTGACAGGGCTGGGCCACCTCTGGGCGCGCTCCCGGTGGGAGACCAGGGTGCTCAGGTGGCCGTAGCAGGTGTTCTGCAGGGCAGGCCTGCACCTGTGTGGCCACCACTGGCCAGCAGGGTTTGCGGGAGGGGGACCGAGGGACCCGCCCCGAAGTTCGGACACCCAGCGTTGGGCCCCGCATGGGTCCCAGCGGCCAGGCCGTGTTGCTCGGGGACGGGATTCGGCATCTGGGGCCGGGATCACCCTGCGTGTCCCGGGCCCCCCGCGAGGAGGGGGTGTCTGCGGCAGTACCAGGGACGCCCCCTCGGTTCGGTTCGGGAGAGCCCTGCGGTTGAGGGGAGTCACGTGAGGAGGGAGTCCGGGCGCTGTGGCCGCAGACGCTGTGTCTGGATGGGCCTCTTGCCCTGGGCCCTGGTGGCAGACGGGCGCGGCCGCCCTCTGTGTCTCGCGGTGGAAATGCCACAGACGGACGGTGGGGAGTGCTGCCAACCGTCTCGCAGGGCAGCTGCGGGGCCAGGGGCCGGGGGAGGGCGGGCACGGCCTGTCTGTCCACCAGACACCCCACCTCTGGACGGGTCTCTGCTCCCCTTCGAAAAGGCTGCCGTGTGTGTCATCCGTGTCCCCGAGGCTGAGCCCTGGGACGGGGCCTCGGAGCGAGATGCTGGCGTGACCCTCCCCCCGAGTGTCCGGCTGCGGGACAGGGTCCTGGCAGGACAGACGAGCCGTCCCTTCTGGCCGGGCTCCCCCCGGGGGCTCTGGGTCGAAGGGCACCCCAGGGAAACCGTCCCGCATGCAGGCTGTGGAGGCCCGGGAGCCCCTCTCCGTTTGGGGACAGAGTGCCACGGTCGGCTCTCTGAGGTGGGCAGAGGCCGCGGCCCCGACGGGAGGAAAGGGCAGCAGCAGCCGTGAGGGCCTCAGGGAGGGGCAGCCGGGCCGGCCGCAGGCGAAGGCAGGTTAGCCACAGACAACGGGGCGATCAGACGCCAGACCACCTGAAAGCCGCGGCCCACGGACCGACTCCCAGAACGGGGTGGGGTGCCGTGGCCGGCTCTGGACGGAGGGAAGCCTGGAGCATGCTGGGACTCGGGGACTCGGGGGTGTGGGGGGCTGGGGGGGGGCAGAGAGCGAGTGGAGGCGGGCGAGCCCGACTCCCGGGAAACGGTGTCGTTCCGGGAACGACCAGGAGGCGGACCCGCGGGACTGGTGTTCTGGTCACAGCCCGAGTGGAGGCCGGGCCGGGCCACCCGGGGCTTCGTGGCCTTTTCTTCCCTGCGCTGGCCGGTCCAGGGCCGCGAGGACGGCGCTCCCCCGGGTGGTGTGAGCCAGAGCCTGGGGCCGGGCGTCCCTCCCTCGGACGAAGAAGCTCCCCCTCCCTCCTTCCCTGAGAGTTTCCACCACGAGTGGGTTTGCTGAGTGTCTTCTGGCAGCGACTGACGGCCGTGTGAGCGGCCTCGGTGCGCCGTCGGCGTGTCGTAGGACACTGATCGGTATTCCCGTCCAGAGCCAGGGCCTCAGGCGCTGCTGGAAGGCTAGCAGTCCTGCCTCAGGTCCCAGGGGTGGCGTCTGCGTCCTTCGGGGACATCGGTCCGCAGGTTTCTCGTTCCGTCCTCGGGTGACTCTGGCGTGAGGCAGTGCTGGCTTTACAGAATGGATTGGGGTGTGTTCCCTCGTCTGTTTTTTTTTTTAAGATTTTATTTATTTACTTTTAGAGAGGGAAGGGAGGGAGAAAGAGAGAGAGAGAGAGAAACATCCATGTGCGGTTGCTGGGGGCCGTGGCCTGCAACCCAGGCGTGTGCCCTGACTGGGGATCGAACCTGCGATGCTTTGGTTCCCAGCCTGCGCTCAACCCACTGAGCTACGCCAGCCAGGGCTCTCTCGTCTTCTGTGGGAGATTTAATGTGGAGTCGGTGTTGGTTAATTCTTCTTTAAGTGCTTGGTATGTGCGTCCAGTAGAACCGTGTGGCTCTGGAGAGTTCTTCCTTACGAGGTTTTAAATTAAGCGTTCTATTTCTTTAATAGATGCACGGCTACTCAGATATTTTGTTCACAGTGCTTGTTTCACATTGGGGGAATTGTCCTAATTCACGCTTTTAGAGAAATCGGTGTTTCTTCTGAGTTTACGCGTGAAGAGCTGTTACCGCTCCCTCCCTCCGGCCCACGGTGTCTGTGGGGTCCGCGGTACCTGTCACTTCCCTCCCAGTCCCCTGCGTTTGTGTCTCTCTGCCGGGTTTGCCGCAGGGTTGCCACTGAGGGGCCGCCAGAGGGGCGGAACGAGGAGGGGACTCTCCTGCATCCCCGCCGGGCTCTCCCTCCTCGGGAGGACGGCCTCACCGATTCCACCCGGGGTCTGAACTCCTTCCTGTGGGTTTCTTCCCAAAGCCGTGGAAGGGGGCGTGAGAAGCGGGGGAGGAGCGGGCCTCAGACCCCCTGGGCTGGACCACCAGGGCCGGCAGGGCGAGGCCGAGGCTGGGGGAGGAAGCTGTGGCCCCGGGAGGGTGGCAGAGTCCTGGTGGTGCCCCTGCGGAGCGGCCCGGGCCCTGCTCCTGTCCCCTGGGGAAAGAGCGTCAGATCCCCAGGGACCGGGGGAAACCAGAGGGTGAGGCTGGGAGACAAAGCCATGTTGCCGCCAAAGCCGCTCATCTCTGCACGAACAGGGCCCTTTCTGTCCCGGGGACGGGGCCCCTCGGTGGCCCCTCTCAGTGCGGGGCAGGGGCCGAGCGCAGGGCTGGCTGCCTGGGCCCCCTCCTGTGACCGGCAGCCTGGAGCAGCCGGGGCGCACGGGGTGCCGTGAGCGACGGGTGATCTGGAGGTGCCTGCCCCGCGCTCTGGGATCGGGTTCCCTGTGCAGCGACTGTCCGGGCCGGGGATTCCGGGGTCAAGGAGGGGCTGCAGGGCCGGCCCCTGTGCGGCCACGTGTGAGGAGGGCCACGGGCCTGGGCGGGTGCCTTGGGGATGGGCAGAGTGGGCCCCGTGGGGCACACCACACATTTCTCCCGTCCAGGAGCGGCTGCTCATGAGCCTCCTGCCCCGGAACGTTGCCATGGAGATGAAGGAGGACTTCCTGAAGCCCCCTGAGAGGATTTTCCACAAGATTTACATCCAGCGGCACGACAACGTGAGGTGGGGTGTGCCGGCCGGGGACCGTGGGCCTGGGAGCCGATGTGGTGTTGATGCGGGTGGGGGTGATGCAGGTGGGGGCGATGCAGGTGGGGGCGATGCAGGTGGGGGCGATGCAGGTGGCGTTGATGCAGGTGGGGGTGATGCAGGTGGGAGCTGATAGAGATAGAGGTGGTGGAGGTAGAGGTGATGCAGGTGGGGGCGATGCACGTGGGAGCTGATAGAGATAGAGGTGGTGGAGGTAGAGGTGATGCAGGTGGGGGCGACGGAGGAGGTGGGGTGATGGTAGGAGCGATGGCGATGGTGGGGCGTGGCTGAGGTGGTCAGAGGACCCTAGTCTGAGGGCAGGAGAGGCCCATGGGGTCTGGCAGCCCCAGGCGAGCACCTGCTTGGCGGGGAAGCAGGCCCCACGGGGCGGAGTGGTGGCTTCCCCAATGACGCCCGCCGCAGCCGCTGTCCAGACTCAGCACCTCTCCCCTGCGTTGCCGGGAGAGGTGGAGCTCAGTCCCTGGGCCGGGTGTGGGCGTGGCTTCGGGCCGGCAGGGTCCTGCGTCAGGCTCGTCGCTGGGCCTGGTGCAGGGGGGGCCAGGCCCGGGGTGGGCGCTCTGTTCCTCCGTTTGTCTGTCCGTGGCGGCCGTGGGCGGGGCTCGTCGTCCCCGTGTGACAGGTGAGGAACGGCCCTGGAGTGAGCCAGCTTGCCCCCCGCACACGCTCCTGTGTGCCTGCCTGTTTCTAGAGTCCGTTAGAGCATTTTATCCACCGACCGGTGTGCTTCCTTTCCACGTCCTTAGGACGGCTGAGTAGAGCGTGTCGGGAGCAACACCGTACCCGCCTGCCACTCAGGCACGGGGGGGCGGCTCTCCGGGGCGGGTCAGGGGCCAGGCCACCCTGCTCGCTGGGCCCCGGGACACGGACGGACGAGGAGACCTTGCTGGGTCTCTGTCCAGTGCCACAGATGGTGTCCCCCGAGCCCGTGCTTGCTCGTCGAGGGCCCAGCTGTCTCTATGCGCGGCCTGTGCGGCTCACTGCCAGGTGGCCGGGCTCAGCCCCACTGCCCCGCCCCTCGGGGAGGCCCGGAGCTGTCCTCCCAGAGAGGGGCTGCTGGAAGCTGGGGTGGGGGGTGCCCGGTGTGGGGCCAGCATCTGAGCCCAGGCGGGAGGGGCCTCCTGTGGACACTCAGTTCCATTTAACATAACCACACCCAGGGGGTCTGCCTGCATCACCACTCGGCTTTGTGGGGGAGGGGACTGCGGTCCAGTGAGAGTCCCTGGCCGCGAGTGGTGGGGCCGCGGGGACCAGGGTCCGCAGGGCTCTGCATGGCCGCAGCGTCTCCTGCCTCGGGGACCACCGGGAGTCCGCAGCGCCGCCTTCCCGCCTCAGTCTTCTCACCTGCACAATGGGAAGAAGAGAGCTTCGCTCTGCAGCCCGGGCTGAGGGACAAGCGGGGAGGGTGGCCTTGAGGTGGCCTGCCAGGGTGACTGCGGGCGGCGCAGGGCCGTCCTGCCCCGAGGCCGTCCTGCCTGAGGCCAGCGGGCCAGGTGGACAGGCAGTGCCCGTGTCTTGCAGCATCCTCTTCGCGGACATCGTGGGCTTCACGAGCCTGGCCTCGCAGTGCACGGCCCAGGAGCTGGTCAAGCTGCTCAACGAGCTCTTCGGCAAGTTCGACGAGCTGGCCACGGTAAGAGTGGCCCCCGAGCCCCCCCACTCCGGCCCTGGCCCCGGGTCTGGTGTCCCCCCTGCGCTGGCCCACCGCTCGCTGACTCGCTGCCGGGGGGGGGGGGGCGCTGGGTGTGGGGTCTGCAGATGGGGGGAGCACCACCCCCGCCCGGGCCCCTCCAGGGCGGCGGGACCACGGTCGGCTCAGCCCCGGGCTGCGGGCCGGCCGGACCTGCCCTCTGGCCCCCGCAGGGAAGCGGCTGGTCTTCACCCCTCAGCGTGAGGCTAGCGCTGCTCCGGCGTCTGGGGTGCTTTTCACCGCGTCGAGGGCATTTCCTCTCGTTCTCGGTTTGCGGAGTTTCCGCCGGAAACGGATGCTGGCTCTCGTCCAGCACTCAATCGTGTCCACGGTTCGCTGGGGAGGGTTTCCATGGGTGGTCCGCTGACTCGGGGAGCTGCACGAATGTGTGACGTGGGGACGACCTGGCGTCCCGGGATGAGCCGGACGCAGTCCTCTGACGGGCTGCTGGCCTCGATGCGCTGGATTTCAGTTGGAAACTCCCCGTGCACACCCCGGAGGCTGTTCTCCGGGGGCGTTCTCGGGCTGTCGGTGGCGGTGGTCAGGGCGGCGGAGGGGCTGGGGCCCTCCTGCCGCGGTTCCTAGGGGGTTCGTGCGGACCCGGGGCGGTGCCTGCCCTCGCGGGTGCTGGAGTTCGGCGGTGGGTGGGTCCGCCCGGGCCTGGGTCTAACGGGACGGTTTCTGCCTGCAGACCCAGGGTCTTCCAACAGGGCCCGCCAGGCTGTCTTTTCCCTCCTTCCGTGGGGAGCTGCGGGAGCTTCCCTCATTTCCCAGGAACCGGTCCGTCTTTCCTGAGCCGGCACAGCTGTGGGAATAAAGTCGCTCCCAGTGCTCCCCATCCCCCGAGACCCGCCGCCGCCGTGACCACGCCGTCGCTCCGGCTGCTGGGCTTGGGGACGTGTGTCTCCCGCACCTTCCTGGTCGTCCCGGGGACAAGTTTGTCGATGGGATCGATTTTCTTGAGGCCGTTTCCTTTGGTTCCATTGATTTCTCCATTCTGTTCTAATACATTCCTGTCTGGCTTGTTTCATTTTGCTTCTTTTGCTTATTCTGGTCTTGGGTTGCTCTTCTGGTTGTCGTTTCTTACGGCAGAAACGGAGGCCGTCGTTTTGAGATCGTTTTCCCTCTCCGGATATAACGCTCTGCTGCAAACTTCCCCAACACGCTGTGGTAGCAGAACCCCCAAGTCTCCCAGCTGTGCTTTTCCTTTTATTTTTTAAAGATTTCATTTACTTATTTTTAGAGACGGGAAGGGAGAGAGAAAGAGAGAGAGAGAAACATCAATGTGTGGTTGCTGGGGACCTGGCCTGCAACCCAGGCATGTGCCCTGACTGGGAATCGAACCTGTGACCCTTTGGTTCGCAGCCCATGCTCAATCCACTGAGCTCTGCCAGCCGGGCTGTGCTTTTACTTTTATTTGGCTCAAAATACTTCCTAATTTCTCTTTCAATTTTCTTAGACCCATGGGTTATCAAAGGCCTCTGTGTTTTTTACTTCAAATTTAAATCTCCCGTGGTCAGAAAACCTGCTTTTTTTGATTGGAATCCTCTTACATTTATGCGCCGAAGTTCAGTGCGGACCCTCCCCGTCGCTGGGGCGACTGTGAGGGAGCCGCAGGCCAGGATGCCCCGCCCCCTCCCTGACGCTTTTCCTGGGTTCCATCGTGCGTGTGCGGGTCGCCGTGCCGGGGTGCAGGCTCGGGAAGGCACGCCCACACCCTTCCCGGACGCCGCGGCGGTTAGACAAACACGAGGTGTTTGCCTTGGTCTCCAGAGCGGCGGGCGGGGCGTCTGTCCCTTATCTGGTGGCTGCGGACGTGCACAGGTTTCTGACCTTTCCCCCACTTACTGGCCCTGGTTTGGAGCCGTGTTTGCCCGCGTGTTCGGGAAGCCGGTCGCGTCCCTCTGCACCGACGGGGCAGCACCTGTCTGGGGCTCGGTCTCTCTCCACCGCCCGTGGGGGTCGGGCCTGCCTGGACGCCAGCTTTCTTCACGGGAAAGTGGACGAGATGGACACAAAGCACATGTCCGTCTGGCCAGTTCCCAGAGGCCGAGGGGCGGCGAGGAGAGTTCTCCAAGTGCCAGCTGCAGGAATGAGCCCCACCTCGGCTTGGCCTCAGGCGGTGGGCCACCTGGGCCTGCCCCACCCTGCCCCGCCCCTCAGGGTGACGGGCAACAGGAGGCTCCCTGGCCCTGGTCAGGACCCCGCCCTTCAGGGGCTGTTTCCGCGGGAACCTGTCGCTCTGTGGTGCGTCCTCAGCCCCAGGTGGCTGTTGTGCACAGGATGGGGTGCGTGGGACCCAGGACAGTGCGGGTGGTGCACGCACGGGGTGGGGTGGGGGGGCCGCCGCTCGTGTCCCCGGGCAGGCAGGAGGGTGGGCGGCAGCAGAGGCATCTACCAGCACGTCGCTGCCTGTCGCCCAGGGTCAGGGGCGCAGCACGTGGCTGGACGTCTGTTCGCCCTGTGGAGCGGCCCCCAAAGGCCGGTGCCCAGCTGACACCTTTCGTGGCCGCCGCACTGCTGTCCACTGTTCCTGCGTCCCCGCAGTGAGCCCGAGTTTCTGTGACGCCCCCCTGCCCAGCAGGAAAGGGGTGATTGACTGGAAAGTGGGCAGACGCTTGGGAGCCTAAGTGCCCGTCGTCGGTGTGGGGGTCCCTCGTAGACACCCCGCCCCGGCTGCCCGGAGACCGCTTCCTTAGCAGCTGGGCCTGCACGGGGCAACTCCAGCCCCCTGCACCTGCCGCCCCCTCAGGCGCCCCAGGTTCCAGAGCCGACCCGCCTTCCCAGAACTGGTCCACGTGTCGGCCTCTGGACCCCCACCTGCCGTTTCAGAGGTGCCTCAGAAGGGGCTGGGGCACCTTCGGGCTCTCCCTCCCGGGCCAGGGGCCGGCGGACGGGCCAGGCCTGCAGGAGGCTGTCTGCCTCAGAGGAGGGGCGGGGCCCCGGAGCCTGCAGACCACACCTGAGAGGCAGAGCACCAGGCCCGCCCGCCTGCCCACCCACCTGTCCTCCGGCCACCTGGCTGATGCTCCTGGTCACCCCTGCCCTCCTGCCCCTCCTGCCCCCCCTCCCAGCACATCCCTCCCCCAGCCTCCTCCCTCCTCTCTCTGCTGCGTCTGGGAAACAGCTGTTCAGGCTACACAAGCGCTGCCCCCGGAGACCCCCCTGCCCCCGGCGCCAAGTCCGGTACTTATAGGGAAGCTCTTGAACTAAAACGTGACCCCGGTGGAAAGCGTGTTGTTTGGTCTCTGAAGTCTGGAGGCAGACGCTGGGACACTCGAGACTCATAAACCCAGATGATGCAGTTCACCCCCCAGCCTGCTCGGGCCCGCGTGGGGCCAGGCCGGGGGGAGGCACGGCTCTGCTCTCAGCACAGCCTGACCCCCCGGGGGGGTGGGGGTGATTGCGGCTCTGTGTCCGCCGTCCGGGCTGGACCGCCCTGCCGAGTGGGGCTGCTGTGGCAAAGCCTGCACTGGAGCCTGGTGGGCCCCGGTATGTCGGGGTCATCGCCGGCCTGCAGCTCTCCTCCGGGGTGGGGGTTCCCTGGGCTCCGGGAGGGAGGGGTCCCGCAGCTGCCCCTCAGCTGCTCCCCAGGCCTGGTGAAGGCCGCCCGCCTGTGATGACAGGGAGAAGGCGCCCAAGGGGCCGCCCCTCGTGATGGACAGTGACGATGGGACAGGTCGGGGTGGGCACTCCGGATGTGCCGGGAGAGAGCCGGCTGCCGCCCGCTGGCCTGGAGCCTTGGGCGCACGTGGCCTGCAGGGGCCCGGCGCCGGCTGCGCAGGGGGGACACCTGCCCTGGCCATCTGGCCCCAGGCTCCCAGACACTGCCACAGGCCAGGCCAACCGCAGCGCAGCCGTCCCGGGGTGGCGTGAGAGGGAGAGCCACTGTAGCACCTGGTGACTGAGGGGCCACCTGTGGTCACAGGAGACCGGGCGGCAGGCCCCACCCTCCCTGCGGCCGGCTCCCCAAGCTGGGGAGCGCCTTTGGGGTCCAGGAGGAAGTAAACCGGTGGCTGGGCGTCCGAGGCCCCCCCCGATGGCAGAGCATCCACTCACCTGCCCCCCCCGTCCCCCGTCTGCGTGTGCCTGGGGTCCTCGAGCCGAGGGAGGTGCAGGGTGGGGGGGGCAGGTGTTGGGCGGTGGCCTGGGGCACCCCTTGGGACAGCAGTGGGGGTCGAGCCCCTGGGTCCTTCCAGCCGTGTGACCGGCAGAGGGGCACACGTGTGGCTGAGGCGTGTGGGAGGCTGTGGGAGCCGGAGCCGAGCGCTCACCCTGTTCCCCGGGGCGGGGGGGGGCACCCACAGATTCGAGGGCACTGGCGTCAGCTCGTCCGGGTGCCCACGGGGGCAGCTGGAGTGGGCGCTGCAGAACCGGGGGCGGAGCTCCGGCTCCCTGAGGCGGACTGGGGCCTCTAGACAGGCGGGCGGAGCAGGGGCAGACATGGGGGACGGCGGACGGATCGCAGAGGAACGCGGCAAAGGCCACGCTGCTCACCAGCAGTTGTTTTGAGAAATGTCACCGTTTTTCACCCAAGGTGTTACTTTTGTTAACACCTAGCGTGGCTGCTATTGTTGTCTTGGATACGCTTCCGCACGGCTGCGCTGCGAGGACTCTCCCGGCTGTGTCTGCTCAGGGGCAGGTCCCGCCGCTGTGACATTGGGGGGGGGGCGGGGAGAGGGGGGAGCTCCGAGCCGCCAGGCGCTGGGGGAGGGTGGGGCCGAGCAGCCGGGCTAGTGCTTTCCTGGGACAGGGCTCCGGCCACGCCCCAGGGACGGCTGAGCCCACCCCACGCCCCGGGCGGGCGGTGGGAGGCCTCTGACCTTCCCTCGCCGTCCCCAACCCGGCGGCCAGCGGCCAGCGGGGTCCTGAGATTCTTACCGTTGCAAAAGTGTGAGAGTGGGCTTCCTGCGGCACCCCCGGGTGGGGCAGGGGCGAGGTTGGGGTTCCGCCCGGCAGGGGAATCCCAGGGAGAGCTGCCCCCACGGCTGTGGACTTGGGCGTGTGGCCTGCCCTTCTCGGGTGGGTGGGGGAATCTAGTCTGTTCCAGAAGCGTCACACGCGATCCTGGTTGCTGGTCCAGAGGGGCCTGTGCCCGCCCCTCCTGGGGGCGGGGCTGGCTCCCGGCTTGGGCTGGGTCTGCCGCTGAGGGGCGGGCGGAGGGATGCCATGGGGGCTGCCCCGCCTGTGGCGTGTCCCTTGGGGGGGGCGCTGAGGCCCTGGGTGTGGGGTGCGGGCTGTGGCCGCCAGCGCCTGGCCGCGCGGAGGGCGCAGGGCCCGCCCCGGCGCACCCCTAACCGGCCGCCCGCCCGAAGGAGAACCACTGCCGGCGCATCAAGATCCTGGGGGACTGCTACTACTGCGTGTGCGGCCTGACGCAGCCCAAGAGCGACCACGCCCACTGCTGCGTGGAGATGGGCCTGGACATGATCGACACCATCACGTGAGTGCCCCCGGGCGCCCCGCCTGCTCTGCCCTGGGAGGCCCCGCGGGAGTGACCACAGGGCCGCCGCCCACGCCCGGGTCTGCGTTGCAGGTCCGTGGCCGAGGCCACCGAGGTGGACCTGAACATGCGCGTGGGGCTGCACACGGGCCGGGTGCTCTGCGGTGTCCTGGGCCTGCGCAAGTGGCAGTACGACGTGTGGTCCAACGACGTGACCCTGGCCAACGTCATGGAGGCCGCGGGCCTGCCCGGGTACGTCGGGGCCCGAGGGAGGGGCTGGGACCGGGGGCCTGTCCTCCCTGCAGCCGCCAGCTAGGCTCACAGGACGGAAGGGGCTGGAGCGCGGGCCCCAGGAGGCCGGGCGCTGTCCGAGGTGCTGACCCTGGCCCTCGGTCTGCTCCTTTCCCTCCTGGGGCAGGGTCCCCGCCCCCGGGGTGCCTGCCCACCACACTCTCCAGTCACAGCCCCCGGCGCTGGCCTCACGCTCTCCACACTGTGCACGAAGTCGAGGCGTGGCGCTCCGTACAATCACGGAGGACAGGACGGGAGGGGGGCCGGATGGGCCTGTGGCAGCTGCAGGCGCCGGCTGTGGTGTCGAGAGTGACAGACGCCTGCACACCCACATTGTGGGGACTCGGGGAGACCCCCTGGCCCTTGCTGCCTACCTACGCCTTGCCGGACGCTGGGGCCGGGGCCTCCTGGCCTGGGGGCTAGGGGACAGGCTTGTGTCTCTGTCACCTCCCTGCCGCCCCTTCCTCCACCTGCCCTGCTGCAGGCCCCGTGCTCTCTCCCCCTCGGTGCCTCTCGTCCCCGCAGCCATCCTGCAGTCCGTCCCTGCCTGTCCCCAGTGTTCCTCCTGTCAGCTCGCCCTCGGCTGGCCAGGGGCTGCTTGTGCTACCTCCTGCAGGACCTCGCCCCCCCCCCCCCCCCCCCCCCCCGTGGGCCCCAGGGCGGGTCCCGCGCGACTCCACGCTGCCCCCTGTCTGCAGGAAGGTGCACATCACCGAGGCGACGCTGGCGTGCCTGAACGGGGACTACGAGGTGGAGCCCGGCCACGGGCAGGAGAGGAACAGCTTCCTGAAGGCGCACAACATCAAGACCTTCTTCATCGTGCCCTCGCACCGGCGCAAGGTGCTGCCCCGCGGCGCGCCGCCCCTCCAGCCGGCCCGCTCGCAGGGGCGACCCCCGCGTCCTGTCCCTGGCCTTGGCGTGTGTTGTGGGGAGGGGCCAGCACTCTGGGTCACCTCTGAGCCCTGGGACCTCCGTGCAGGGCCGTCCTGTGCCCTCCGGGGCCTTCCCTGCGTCTTGTGCAAAGCAGGTGCGAGGCCCCCGCAGGGGGCCAGGCCTGGGGGAACGCGTGGACGGAGGGTGCAGTGCACAGCAGGGCCGGGGCCAGTCCTACATGGGGCCCCCAAGGTCACCGCGCCCAGGGAGCGTGACGTGGGCAGGATCGGGGGCGACCAAGCCGCTTCCGGGGCTGGGGGAGGGGTAGACGCCCCGCCCGGTGACGGGCACGCTGTGCACACGGAGCGCGAGCTCACGGCGCGTCTGCTGCGCCTGCGCAGATATTTCCGGGGCTGATCCTCTCGGACATAAAGCCGGCGAAGAGGATGAAGTTCAAGACCGTGTGCTACCTGCTGGTGCAGCTCATGCAGTGCCGCAAGATGTTCAAGGCCGAGATCCCCTTCTCCAACGTCATGACCTGCGAGGACGACGACAAGGTAGGGCGGCCGCGCCCCGCGCCGCCTGCGGCCTCCTTGGGGACGCCTCGTGCCGGCCCGCGGGTTTTCACGGCCCGGCACCCCTCGCACTCCCCGGGAAATCACGCTGAGATCCGCGCCGTTGCCCGAATCGGCCCTGGCCGTCCGTGTCCTCTCGTCCCCGCCCTGGGTCTCGGCAGAGTGGCCAGGGCTGCCCCTCCACAGGGGGTGGGCGGGGTGCGTCTCCAGCCGTGGCCTCCCCTGCGGGCTCCCGTCTGGTTGATGGAACTCTGTCTCCAGCGCCGACCCAGGCTCCCTCTGCGGGCGGCCTGGTCTGCGGCCTGGCTGCGGGGCTTTCGGTGCTGGGGTCCGTCAGAGTCCCTGTTGGATCTGCTGGGCTCTGTGGGGGTCGGGGGCAGGGTCCTGGGGGAGAGCTGGGGGTTAAGTTGGGGTGCCCGTGGGGTTCCCAAGCGTCCATTCTACCCACATATGCCTTGCGCCTGTAATCCTGGCCAGCGGCCCCGGTCCCTGCCAGGGGGGCCCCAGATCCTGAAGCAGGACAACGGTGCCAGGCAGCCGGTGTGAGCGCTGGTCCCCCACCACTACCGGGACAGCTGCTGCCCGTGTCCTGGCCACGGCACCCGGGCTTGCCCCCAGCCCCTGCCGCAGGCCCCAGGCCTGCCCCTCTGTCTCCGAATCCTGGGCTGGCCCATGCAGACCCCGGCCCCGCCCCCCGGCAGGTCCTGGCCCTGCCCCCGGGCCCCGCCCCTGAGGCGCTCTGCCTGTGAAGGGGATCTCACCGCCAGGCTCCCAGGCTTTCCAGGGAGAAGGAAGGTCCGCAGACTCCCTCTGGCGGTGCACCACCTCCGGGAACTGCGGTGGCTCTGGCCGTGAGCCGGGTTTGTGGGAACTCGGTCTGGAGGTGCCTTAAGTGCTGTGTGGGCAGCGAGGCTGTCAGCAGGTCGGCCTTCCCCTCCGCCCGGCCCTGGGGCTCACACCACAGGCTGGGCTTACGGTTTCCGGACGCCCCAGGAGTGCACGCGTGTGGGTTGGCAGCACCTGGGCCCCGGCATGTCTGGGCGGGTGTGCCGACCCGGGTGCGGAGCCTTGCCTCTCTTCTCGCCTCTCCCACCTGCGTCTTCTGCCCCGCCCCCCCCCCCCCCCCCCGGGAGCACCTGCTGGTCTCAGGACGCGGGTACATGAAATGTTTGTCAGGCCTGAGGACGAGGCCAGGCTCCGTCCCTCGCTCGTGGAGGCCCAGCTGCCGTGGCGCCGGGCGTGGAAGGGCTCGCACGCTCCAGGGGGCGGCCTCGGTGCCTCTGTCCCCACATCTGTCGGCCAGGCTTGGGCGGGGCTCCGGAGGCCGTCTGGTCTGTCCTGCCCTGCCCGGCAGGTCCGTGTGTCTGTCCCTCAGGCAGCACCACCTGGTCTGGGCTCGTGTGGTTACATGATGTCTGAAACCGGTGGAGTGAGTCCTCCCACTTCTTCCTTTTAAGAAAAACGAGCGATTCTGGTCCCTTTTCCTTTTCGAGTAACGTGTGGAAGAATAAGGGCATTTGAGTATGAAACGGCCCCGCTGGGATCTGACGCGCTGCGTGGAGCCGTCGGATCCGTGGACATGGCGTGTCTGTCTCCCCCGTTCCGCAATCGCCTTCGGCCTCTGCCCCGGCTCTGGGGGCAGCTTCTGCGTGTGTGTTCTGTGGGAGCCGGGCCGAGCGTCCCGTCCTCTCGGTGACGGTGAGCGGCCCCGTGCCTCAGTGCAGGTGCCCGCCAGCGCGGTGCCGGTACGGAGAAACGCCGCGTTCCCCCTCTGGTGTCTTGTCCCGTGTCCGGGGACCTCGTGGGGCCCACTTGTCGGTTCCAGGAGTCCTGTGCTGTTTTGAACATTCCCTGGGATTTTCCGTGGCCGTCACTTCCGTGGACGGGCTAACGTCTGCAGATAGGGACGGTTCTGGTCTTTCTTTCTGACCTTCACTGGCCTTGCGTTCAGCTTCCTTGTCTCACTGCCGTGGCCAGGCTTCGAGCCCCAGGCGAGCGGGAAGTGAGGGCTCAAAGAGGCCTTTCCCCGCTGACGGCTGGTGGCTGCAGGTGACCTTCTCCTGGCTGGGGTGGGG
The DNA here is from genome assembly GCF_004126475.2 of Phyllostomus discolor. Classification (NCBI taxonomy): domain Eukaryota; kingdom Metazoa; phylum Chordata; class Mammalia; order Chiroptera; family Phyllostomidae; genus Phyllostomus; species Phyllostomus discolor. The sequence goes on from NC_040912.2 coordinate 558,577, forward strand.
GGGCCCTCCGTTCCTATTTTGCTGACCTGCGAAATCGCACACGGGTGTCGGATTCTGTCAGAAGCTTTCTCTGTGTTGTGACGTCTCTCTCCTTTGTTCAACGTGCTGTTCTGTGGGTGGCACCGGCACCGGCATGCGTGAACAGGCCGGCACCTCCGGGAGCGGGCGTGGCACGTGCCGCTGGTCGCAGACTGCGGGGTTCCGCCGGTGAGGGCCGCGTTAAGGGCTCCCACACCTGCACTCAGGACGGATACGGCCTGTAGGGGTCCTTCCGTCTGGTTAACACGGACGACGGGAAGTGGATCAGGAACGGCTCCCTGGGTGACGGGAGTCCATTCCCCTTCAAATGTTCGGGGGGATTCTCCACGGGAACCCTCTGGGCCTGGAGGTTGCTTCCCCAGGAGGTTAAAATTGTGATTCCTTTCCTTTCCTGACTGTAGGGCTGTTCAGACGCTCTGTCGCGTTGGGTGACGTGCAGGACAGTGGCTTGTGTGTCTGCCGGCAGCGCTGTCCGTGGATGTCCCTCTCACCCCCTCGTGGCTGTGGGGCCCGAGATTACGTGTCCCCTCCCCCACGTTTGTCGGTGTCTTTTGCTTCATCACTTGCTGGGGAGTTACAACTTCACTGACATTTTCAAAGAACCAGCTGTTGTTTCACTGCTCTGTGCTGGGCACTGGCCCCCACTGTGCCCGTGTGGGGTCCTGTCCCCACGGGGTCCCACACGGTTGCCGTGTAACCCCCGTCACCGATGATGCAGTGCCTCACCTGGGTTGTCACCGCCAGCAGGTGGTGCAGCCACGACCGCATCGCAGGCCCCAAACCCGCCCGAGGCCGGCTGGTGCTGGGCGCGGGAGCGGTGGGGGGGCCTCGCACCGAGAGCCCCTCCTTCGGAACTCGGTGACTTGACGGCGGCCCTTTCCTTCCCGACGGCCGCAGCGCCGGGCCCTGAGAACCGCCTCGGAGAAGCTCCGGAACCGCCTGTCCTTCTGCGCCAACGCCGCCCAGGCCGCCCCCGGCACCCGCGTCAACAGGTACATCGGCCGCCTCCTGGAAGCGCGCCAGACGGAGCTGGAGACGGCGGACCTGGGCCTGTTCACCCTCCAGTACAAGCAGGCCGAGCGGGAGCGGAAGGTGGGGGACGGGCGCAGGGGGTCCGGGTGTGGGGGCTCCTCTTCCCGCGGCGGCCGGCCCCTGGGGTCTCAGGGACGGCCGTGCTGACCCCCGGCTCTGCCTGCAGTACCACCAGCTGCAGGACGAGTCCTTCACCAGCGCCGTGGTGCTCGCCCTGGTCCTGGCCGCCCTGTTCGGCCTCGTCTACCTTCTGATAATCCCGCAGTGAGTGCGCGCCCGTGGCGTCGGGCTGGGCGGGGTGGGCGCCCCTGGGAGTGCCTCTCCCTTGGGTCCAGGGAGCCCCCCACGAGCCCCCCAGCCCCTGCATTCAGGGGCAGCACTGACTCTCCGGCTCTCCCCCGACCCTGGAACTGGGCCGTCCAGGCCAATGGCCGGGGTGGGGCTGGTCCCGCTCAGGGGCTAATTTCCAGGCTCGCCACTCCGGGGCACCGAACATCCCCGAGTCCTGGTCCACACGCAGACGCCATTGCCTCGGCTTCCGGGGGAGAAGACTCACAGGGCAGCCGTGGGCGCCTTGGTTTCTGGGTGTGTGGCCCTTCCAGAGGCACTGCAGAGAGAGAGAGAGAGAGTGGCCTCTGAGGAGGAAGAAAAGCCCAGTGATTTTAAGAACATGTGATCGGCCCTGGCTGGTGTGGCTCCGTGTATTGAGCACCAGCCTGTGAACTGAAGGGTCTCCAGTTCGATTCCCAGTTGGGGCACATGCCTGGGTTGAGGGCCAATTCCCCAGTAGGGGGCGAGCATGAGCAGCCTTCACTTTAAAAAAGAAAAGAGCAGGTAATTGTCATGCCTTGCAGCGAGGAAGACCCAGAAAACTCCCATTTTTGCCTACACATTGCGTTTTCCCAGTGGAGCCCCTGGGGCGGAGTACTCTCCCTTTCTCCTCCGAGTTTCCAGGAAGGGCACCGCCCGGTCCCCCTGCCCTGCCCACACTGCCAGCACTCTGCAGCCTGCACCCCGGGGGGCCCCCCCCGGGGCTCAGGCTTGTCCTGGGAGAGCCGCTCCCAGACGAAGCCCGGCCGAGTCCTCGGGGCTGCCCCTCCCTCGCAGACGCCCGGGGGGCACTGTCCTGGACAGGGACCAGCCCGCACCTGTCCCCCGGGCCGCCGCTGCTGCTTCCTGGGGGCAGACTCCCAGGCAGCCCCCGGGTGCAGCTCTCCAGGCCCCGCCCGCAGGACCACCTGTCCTCTGTCCTAGGAGTTTGGCCGTCCTGCTCCTGCTGGTGTTTTGCATCTGCTTCCTGGTGGCCTGTGTCCTGTACCTGCACATCACCCGGGTCCAGGTACGTGTGTGCATGTGTCCTGTGCGTGCTCCTCACCTGGTCCAGGTGTGTGTGTCTGTATCTGCGCCTCACCTGGTCTGGGTGTGTATCTTGTATGTGCGCCTCACCTGGCCCAGGTGTATGTCCTGTATCTGCACCTCAACTGGCCCAGGTGTGTGTCCTGTATGTGCTCCTCACCTGGTCCAGGTGTGTGTGTCTGTATCTGCACCTCACCTGGTCTGGGTGTGTGTCTTGTATGTGCGCCTCACCTGGCCCAGGTGTGTGTGTCTGTATCTGCACCTCACCTGGTCTGGGTGTGTGTCTTGTATGTGCGCCTCACCTGGCCCAGGTGTGTGTGTCTGTATCTGCACCTCAACTGGCCCAGGTGTGTGTCCTGTATGTGCTCCTCACCTGGTCCAGGTGTGTGTGTCTGTATCTGCGCCTCACCTGGTCTGGATGTGTGTCCTGTATGTGCGCCTTACCTGGCCCAGGTGTGTGTGTCTGTATCTGCACCTCACCTGGTCTGGGTGTGTGTCCTGTATGTGCGCCTCACCTGGCCCAGGTGTGTGTGTCTGTATCTGCACCTCACCTGGCCCAGGTGTGTGTCCTGTATGTGCTCCTCACCTGGTCCAGGTGTGTGTGTCTGTATCTGCACCTCACCTGGCCCAGGTGTGTGTCCTGTATGTGCGCCTCACCTGGCCCAGGTGTGTGTGTCTGTATCTGCACCTCACCTGGTCTGGGTGTGTGTCTTGTATGTGCGCCTTACCTGGCCCAGGTGTGTGTGTCTGTATCTGCACCTCACCTGGCCCAGGTGTGTGTCCTGTATGTGCTCCTCACCTGGTCCTGGTGTGTGTGTCCTGTATCTGCGCCTCACCTGGACAGGTACGTTTGTGGTCTCCGCTGGCCCTCTCGGCAGGACAGGTGGGGTCGTGCAGGTGTTGGTCCGCTCTCCGTCCTCCTGGCGGGGAGAAAGCGTTGCTTGGGCAGCGGGAGCTCACTGGGCCTGCCGTGTGCTGGGTGCTGTGTGGAGGCCGAGGTGCAGGGCGGGAGACTGAGGGGAACTGGGCAGATGAGCACAAGGGTCAGTGTTATTCTGGGGTGGAGAGCCCCTTGGGGACGGGGGCTCGAGCGCCGCCTCGTCACGTGTTGGTGCTGCAGACTGCGCGGCCCCCACGGCTTCGCTGGCGTCCGCCGTGGAGCCCAGGCCGACCTCGTCTGAGCCCCGGGGGCACGGGTGGCTGTGGCAGGGCCTCTGTTCCCACACCCCACCCCCCAACTTCACTGCTACTGCCCCGCTGCCCCCAGCCTGTCCGGCAGACCCGGGGCTGTTTCCTGCACGGGCTGGAACCAGCAGCTCCTTGGAAAATTAGGTCTAGTTTTCCTCACGGACACTGGTCTCTGTTCCTAGGTAACCTCTTGCCTCTTTTAATTAAAAAATGCTGTTTACTCAAACCACATTCCAGCTCTTTGACTGTCGTGGGTGGAGCCACAGTCGGTTTGGTGAACCGAGATTTCCCACGAGAAAATTGGACGAGAGCACTGTGTGTGCTCTTACACTTCTGTGCTCAGCTCGGGAGTCCCCCTGGGGCCCGTGCGGAAGGCTGTGGGGTGCGGATGGACAGCAGGGCCGGGCTGGGAGGGGCAGGGGCCACGCTGGCTCACAGGGGGCCGTGCTCACAGGGCTCCCCGGTTCCCGGGACGGGGGTGCGCCGTGGCCTGGGGGTGGCTGGTGAGCTCCTGGGGCGGCCCCCTCTTCGCAGCCAGGCCTGGCGGCCACAGGGACCTTCCAGCTTCAACTTTCCATCACCCCCTGCACCTGCCGGCCGGGGTCCCAAGCCAGGCAGGGGGGAGGAGGGTGGGGGTCCCGCCGTGAGCTTCTCACCCCCTGCAGCACATCTCCCACGAGGCAGAGGCCCTGCCCCGAGCTCCTCGGGCCCCAGTGCCCAGCGCTGTGGCCGTGTGCTTCGCCTGTTTGCTCGATGGGCTCGAACCCAGCTGCCCCGTGGCGTCACTGCAAGAGCATTGGCCACGTTAGGGCTGACCGTCCACGGTGTGGTCTCTGCTCTCGCCTTATTTCCAGTTTCCAGAGTGTGGGTCTGGAAAAAATCTGACTTTTACCCATGGCATTGTTGACTCTTGAAAAGTGCATTTGAAATAAAATATCAAATAGCATAAAAGTTATACAATTTGTATAGTTTGTGTGAAGAAAATGGTGACCCTTACTTGAGCGTGAAGACAGCAGGGAGTGACAACTCTCACCACGTGTGGGGTAGGACTCACCCTAGTGGAGCTGATTTCGGTGCCGAAGTCACAGTGGGGGGGGGGTCGGGGAGGGCGTTGCTCTTTTCAGTGTAAAGACAGGAGGGTTTTCAGCAAGTTTTTCACCTGGGAGATTAAGAGTAAGAAAACGGGCAAACACACGGGGAGGGAGGGGGGTGGCGGCCGAGACCCCGGCAGCACTGAGGGCGCCGCGCGCCCCGCCCCGTGTCTGAACCCACGTTGCGCGGTCAGTGTCTCCCAGGCTGCCTGACCATCCGGATCCGCACGGCGCTGTGCGTGTGCGTCGTCGTCCTGGTCTACGCCGTGGCGCAGGGATGCGTGGTGAGCACGGCGGGATCCCCGCGGGGCTGGGTGCGGGGAGCCGGGCGTTGTTGGGGTGGGGGTGGGGGTGGGGGCCCGTGGAGAGCGGGAGGTTGGACGTGGGGGATCAGACGGGCCGGGGAGCAGGGGGGCCCTTCATCCGGCAGAAGAAACGCACTCTGTTCCTTGCGGAGGGAGACCCCCCCCTCTGCAGTGAGCAGAGGGAGGAGGAGGAGATGGCGGAGGAACAGGGGGGCGGGGAAACAAGGGGGCGGGGAAACGAGGGGGCGGGGAACAGGGGGGCGGAGGAACCAGGGGGCGGGGAAACGAGGGGGCGGGGAAACGAGGGGGCGGAGGAACCAGGGGGCGGGGCGTTGTAAGGCTGTTGGCTCTTGGGCCAGTGGGTTTGCAGGTGCTGCAGGGGGCTTGGGAGGAGGGGCAGCTGCCCTCCTGAGTGGGCCCCTCCCCTGCTCCTCGCCCTCCGTCCCCCTCCAGGTGGGCTGCCTGCCCTGGGCCTGGAGCTCCAGTCCCAACGGGTCCCTGGTGGTCCTGTCGCCCGGAGGCCGGAGCCCAGTGCTGCCTGCGTCGCCCTGCGAGGCGGCGCCCCACGCCCTGCTCTGCGGCCTCGTGGGCACGCTCCCGCTCACCACCTTCCTGCGGGTCTCCTCCCTGCCCAAGCTGGTCCTGCTGGCTGTGCTCAGCGCGTCCCATGTCCTGGTGCTGGAGCTCAGCGGGTGCTCGGAGGCTGCGGGGTAGGCGCGCCACTCCCCCTGGGACAGACCTGCGCAGGGCCGGGATGTCCGGGCCGAGGGCTCCGTGCTCCGGTGGCTGGTTGGGGCCGCTGGCTGGGGCTTTCGTGGTTCGGCCCCAGGTTCGGTCGGGAAGGCCTCCGGGTCCGGGGACACCTGGTTCGGCTTGGGTCAGCCCCAGGGGTTGAGGCAGGGGTCGCACGTGAAGGGCGCCCTCTGGACGTGGCTGGTGTCACGTGAGGAGGCCGCTGACTGGGTCTCCTTCTCGTCTCCCCCAAGGGGCGGCGCCGGCCCCGCACGCAGCTTTGAGCCGGTCCTGGCGATCCTGTTGTTCTCGTGCACGCTGGCCCTGCACGCCCGCCAGGTGGACGTCAAACTGCGGCTGGACTACCTGTGGGCCGCACAGGCAAGACCCGCCCTTCTGCTTCCTGGGGGCGGGGGTGGCAGGTGCAGGGTCCTGGCTGGATACCAGCCAGCTGTGAAGCCTGTGCCATCGGCACGGGCAGTGGGACCAAGACCCCGGGGGGAGACGACACAGCAGGGCTGGAGGGACGGCTTGGGTGACCCCTTCTGAGGGTCTGAGTTTGGTGGTTCTGTGAGTAATGAGTTCCCCATCCCCAAAGGCATTCAAGCAACCACTCGTCTCTTTTCTGCAGACAACTGCCTGGGGCCAGTGGGACCCAAGGGAGGGCTTATGTTGTGGGAAGGGCTCTGTGGACACCTGGTCCCCAGAGGAGGCAGATAGGGGCCCTGGAAATGGGGTGAAGCTCCCCATTGTCTGTCCTTTGAAAGTTCCGGCAGACTGGGTAGTGACTTCCCCAGAAACTCACGCGTCCTGTGGGTGGCCGTCCCCTCAGTCTGTGTCTCTGCGGGCTTGGGGCTGGGACGGGCCCGGCGTGGGCCCTCGGTGTCTCCGTGTTCGGTTCGTGATGAGAGGAGCGTGTGTGCGTGCCGTCGGTGCAAGTGCCCGGCGGACACGGCACGCACAGGCCCCGTTAGAGGTGCCGAGGCAGACGTTGTTCAGGACGCGAGTGACAGCGCAGGGGCCCCTGGGGGGGGGGGGGGAGGGGCTCAGCCCCAGATATGCAGGGAGAGGGGTTCAGCCAGGAGCAGGTGGGGCGGGCAGACGGAAGCTCACGGAGTGGGCACATCGGGTGAGGGGGAGGTCGGGCTGAGCCGCCGTAACGTGTACCTGCTGCGCATGGCCGGTGGTCCGGTGTCCCCGGGAGGGTGGCGGCGGACAGGGGGCCTCTCGGGGGTCTCGTGTGGTCAGACACGAGGGACAGGTCCAGCTGAGCCGGCGGGCAGGCAGGGGTGCCCCCAGGTCAGGCCCCGGCCGGGAAGGGGGCTGCGGGCGTGGCCACGGGGGCACCCAGTGAGCTGGCTGCGCCCCCCACAGGCGGAGGAGGAGAGGGACGACATGGAGCGCGTGAAGCTGGACAACCGGAGGATCCTCTTCAACCTGCTGCCGGCCCACGTGGCCCAGCACTTCCTCATGTCCAACCCCCGCAACATGGTGAGCGTGGCCGCCGCACCCAGGGCCCGGCCCAACAGCCCTCCCGCTCCTCACCTGCTCAGAGTCCGGCCGAGGTGGAGGTCTGGGTCCCCGTGGCCACCCCCAAGGGCGGGAGGGCTGGGCTGTCGGGAGGTGCTGGGGACAGACGAGGTGCCTGGAGTGGTGGCTGCCCTCTGACCCGGGGGAGCGCACAGAGCCCCTCGCCCCGAGAGGGAGGAGGGACAGTGGCTTCCGCAGCTGGTGTGTGGGCTGCTTGGGCCGGTCAGAACTCCCCCGGCTGCACCGCCCAGCGAGGCTCCGGGGCTGCCGGGCTGCAGGGCAAGGTGGATGAACGCGGGTTCGAGAGGAAAGAGGCTTGGCCAGCGTTCTGCTCCCGAGGCACCGGCCCCAGGGGTCAGCCTGGCCGGAGTGGCCTGGAGTAGCTCCCGGGCTCCGTCTCGGGCCGCAGAGGCCTCCCGCTGCCCCCCTCCCCCTGCTCTGCGCTGGCTGTGCGCTGACCCGACCTCTGCCCCCGACCCGACCTCTGCTCCCAGGACCTCTACTACCAGTCATACTCCCAGGTGGGCGTCATGTTCGCGTCCATCCCCAACTTCAACGACTTCTACATCGAGCTGGACGGCAACAACATGGGCGTGGAGTGTCTGCGGCTGCTCAACGAGATCATCGCCGACTTCGACGAGGTGGGGGCGGCCAGCCGGGGCCCTGGCATCGGGGCTGGGCGGGGCCTCCTCCTCCCTGGGCGGGGCCCTGTCTGGGCTGGGCAGGGGGCCCCCCCCCTCCGCAGCTGGGCCCGTGCCCCGGCAGGGACAGGAGGGGGGAGCACGTGTGTCCGTGTCCTTGGGTCCTGACAGGATGGGGTCCAGGGTGGGGTGGGGCTGGCCCTGAGTCTGTCCCTCACGCTGGGGGCTCAGGGGGCGTGGGCTGGAGCGCGGGCTGTTCCGGCGGTGCCCCCGGCTCCTTCTTCTTGGGCCTTCGCAGGAGCCCCTCTCCCTGCGTTTCTTGGCTCAGCCCAGACCTGGCCTGGTGCCCAGAGCGAGGGAGACACAGGGCCCAGCGGTGGCTCCCGCGTCCTGTGGTCACGGCGACCTGTCTAAAATGTAATGTAACGTTGAACAGTTTTTGTTTCCAACAAGCTCATGGACAAGGACTTTTACCGGGACCTGGAGAAGATCAAGACCATCGGTAGCACCTACATGGCTGCGGCAGGGCTGGCGCCCGAGGCTGGGGCCAAGGTGGGTGCACCCCGGGGCCCTGGACAGGCCTCTCCTCTGGGCCTCGGCCTGTCCTCTGCGTGGGGTTAAGGCGGAGGCCAGCAGGCCGCCTCGCCAGCGGCCAGCTCGCTCCAGACACAACCTCCTTTGGCGGGTCAGCACGGGGGGGCCGGCCTCGGGGGTGCCCCACAGTCCTGCCCTTTCCCGCCAGCCCACGCCCACTGAGTGTCTCCCTGCCCCAACGCACAACTGGGCACAGAGTCCTCAGGCTGTCCCTTAAAAAAAAAAAAGCAGAAAGAGGGAGATACGAAAAGAGGAGCAGCGAGTGGACAACGGTGACATGTGGCAGGTGCTCGCCCAGTCACACCAGCGACCACGTTAAACGGGCGTGGCAAGTGCGCCCCCGCAGAGGCAGGCTGCCAGAGCGGCTGCAGAAATACCCAGCCGGGCTTCCCAGGAGAAACGCACTTCACAGGGACACAGAGGCACCTTAGAAACGAAAGGCTGTGGACAGTGCGTGCAGACGCAGGAGCATCGTCAGAGAGAGGACGGTGGAGACACCTCTCCGAGACGTAACGGTCTCGGTGTGTTTGCACTTGGCAGAGAGTCCGACGACAGGAGGCTGGCGGGACAGCAGCGGAGCTGCTGGGAGGAAGAGGTGACCCGCCGCTGCAGCTGGCGGCAGTGGTACTGGGAGGGTCCCGGGGGCGGGGCGTCAGCAGGGAGGCGGGGCGTCAGAAGGGGGAGCGGAGCTAACGAGAGTTTGCTGCAGCGCCAGGGGCGGAGCTTCAACAGGGGGCGGAGCGTCAGCAGGGGGGCGGAGCTAGTGAGTTTGTGCCGGGGGCGGAGCGTCGGCAGGGGGCGGAGCGTCAGCAGGGGGCGGAGCTAGTGAGAGCAGGCGCAAGGTGGCAGGAAGTAAGGGCGACCTACGAAGGTCGGCGGCTTTCCCGCACACCGGGAACGAAAAAGTGGGATTTGAAATAAAAACACTCTTTACCCACGCACAGCCCATAAGTGAGCAGCAGACATAAATCTAAAGTTGCGTGCGAGGGCCCCGGAGGAGGCCTGTGAAACTTGGCGACGAAGGGTCTGCTCCCCGCAGAGGGGGTTCCACGCTGTGGACGCGCGGTGGCGCCCCGGGCTGATCCGCGGGGTCCGGGGGTCCCAGCGGGGACGTCAGCCTGCGGGGCTGGAGTTCGGGAGGAGCCGGAAGACCAGGGACGCTGGGGCTGTCCCCACGACACTGGAGGATGGCCCGGGAGGACAGGAGTGGGGTGGAGGGCCCACCCCACCCGACTCTGGGACTCACAGGAAGCCAGTCAGCGAAGACGGGTGTTGGGGGAGGGGCGGGGAGCCCCGAGCTGGACCCCGTGAGAGCAGTCGAAGGAGCGGATGGAGCCAAGAGAGACTTTCCACCGGCCGGCGCTGGAGCCGCTGGACATCCGTCCATCCGTGCATCCGTCGGTGTCTGTGACCTCAGCACCAGTCTAGCCTTAGCAATGCATCCACACGCAGACTTGGCACTCGTCACACAGATTAGCCCCAGATGGATCCTAGACCGAAATGCAGAACAGAAAACTGGAGCACACTGGGGAGACACCAGACAACCGGGGGGACTCGGGTGGGTGGTGCGGCCCAGGGCACACAATGTGGGCCAGCTGGACCCAGCTGAAAACTCAGAGCTCTGATCTGTGGGAAACACTGTGACGCGGGGACGAGCCGCCGGCCCAGAGAGGCGTCTCCAAGTGGAACCAGTCCCGTGACACAGTTGCGCACACAGTGGTCAAAACCTGTGGAATGCACAGCGCGTAGTAGGGCGATGCCTAGAGTGCACTGCGGCCTGCGGCCGGTGCTGGTGCATCGGAAGTCTCTGGTGAATCGTTGGCAGTAACGAGCGTCACCGTGTCAGGAGTTAATAACAGTGGGGGGGGGGTCTTTGTGCTGTGGCCTCAGTTATCTGCAAATCTGACACTGGTCTAAAAACTGTTAGCTAATTTTTTTTAAAAAAAGCATTAGTTCCCTAAATTTCAGGGCTAGTAAAATATCCTTTAAAAAAGAAAAGTGAGAAATCTTGGCATCTTTAAAACCACGTAGAGTTGTCACTATGTCAGAAAAGAGAGGACACTTCCCCACCAGGGAAGGGTGGCCGGCTCAGTCCCTGGGGGGGGGGGGGGCGCCTACCTGTTTTCCTTGTCTACAGCCTGGTGACAGCGTCGTCCTGGCAGCACCCGGGACACCTGGTGCCCACTCGCAGGGGCTGCCCGCTGGGCTGCAAGGGGCTGGCCTGGGCTGCGCCGGCTTCCGTCTCAGCTTCCTGCCCGTCCAGGGGCCGTTCTGGGTGTCCCTGGGGAGCTGGGAGGTGGGAGTGCAAATCCCTGGCAAAGACCAGCCTGTTGCCCCCAGGAGTGCAGGAACGGGCCGCGGTTGGGGGGCCACCGTGCTGATGTGGGGTCTCTGATCCCCACGCCCAGCAGCCACCCTGCCCTGTGGGGTGGCCCTGCCCCACCCCACTCCTTGTTCCCCCAAACGTGATGCCCGTGTCTGCTCACGTCCAGGCTAAGAAGTCCGTCTCCTCCCACCTCAGCACGCTGGCGGACTTTGCCATCGAGATGTTCGGCGTCTTGGATGAGATCAACCGCCAGTCCTACAACGACTTCGTGCTCCGCGTGGGTACGTGCCCGCGGGCGCCCAGCTGCTGGGCCTGCTCCGGGGGCGTGGCCGGGCCCTGCCCCTGGGAGGGGGCGAGTTGATATGGGAAGGCGACCCCCTGGCCTGTGAAGCCAAGGGGCTTCCGCCCCCTCAGAGCGTCCTGGGATGCTGCGACCCATCCTGGGCCCCGCACCCGAAGCAGCCCTGAGGTCTCACCTGGGGGTGCAGGCAGGGTCCCACCTGGGGGGCACACGGAGCTCCCACAGACGAGGGGTCAGCCTTCTGTGGCCAGAGTCTGCACGGCAGCCAGAGCTGTTCTCGGGGTCAGGATGGCGAGGGTTGGGGTTGGGGTTAGGAGGCGGTGGCCCTGCGTTAGGAAGGGGCACCGCACCAGGCGGTCCCCGGAACCTGCAATCTGGAAGGGGCGGCACGCCCCCCGGCAGCCGCTCTGGGACCCCCGTGGTGCTTGTCTTCCAGGCATCAACGTCGGCCCCGTGGTGGCTGGCGTGATTGGGGCCCGCCGGCCGCAGTACGACATCTGGGGGAACACCGTGAACGTGGCCAGTCGGATGGACAGCACCGGCGTCCCCGGCAGGATCCAGGTCAGCCACCCGGTCCCCGAGGCGCAGGCCCCAGGCCCGTTCAGGGACAAGGGTGTCCTCCTCCCCCCCGCGGGGCAGAGAGCCCGCCCCTCCCGCCTGCGGGCCCAGCCACCGCTCTCCCCCCGCAGGTGACCGAGGAGGTGCAGCGGCTGCTCAGGCAGGGCGCCTACCACTTCCTGTGCCGCGGCAAGGTCAGCGTCAAGGGCAAGGGCGAGATGCTGACCTACTTCCTGGAGGGCAGGACGGACGCCAACGGCTCGTACACCAGGCCCCTGACCTCCAAGCGGAACGTGTGTCCTTACGGGGGAGCCGGCCCCCAGACCAGACTGGCTGCGGGCCACCCCCCGGTGGCCCCCATGCTCGGCCACCCAGTTGGAGGTGGGCCGGGGGCGCGGCAGGGCTCAGGGCTCACGGCCCGGCCCCCTGACCCACCCCCACCCCCAGGAGCAGCTGGGAAGGAGGCCTAGGGGAGCCGTGCTGGCCGCTGGGGGCACAGGGCCCACGCTCGGCGCTTCCATCACTCCAGCAGGACCAGCCCGGTCAGCGGAGCAGGGCTGGGCCGGCCGCCAGGCTGGGGCAGGGGCCAGCCCCACCAGCGCAGACACGGGGCTGCTCCACCCTGTCCTCGTGGCAGGGGCTGGCGGGGGCTGGCTGCCCAGGCCGGGCAGGCGAGTGCAGGGCTGCAGGCTCCCAGGGGAGCAGCCCGGAGTGGCCGGGAATGAGGCCTGGGACCAGGTCCAGAGCCGCTGGGCCCCGGACAGACGGCCTGGGGAGACCGAGGAGCCTGGGCCCGTGGCCCAGGGCGGGGGCTGCTGGCCCCCTTCAAGAATCACTTTTTGCCAAGAGCCAGAGGCCGGTCCCCTGCGGCCACGTCCCTGCCTTGTGACCGGTGTGTCCCGGTCGCGTGGGCTGTCCCCTGGCTCCGTCCTGCTCACCGTGCCGGTGGGTCAGCGTGGCCCTCACTTTCCGGGTGGCCTCTCGGGCTCCTGCGCGTGGACTGGGGTGCGTGGCGTCGCCGACCCTGGAGACAGGTGGCACTCACGGCCCGAGGAGCTTCCTTGTCTGAAGGTGTTTCTGGGGCGGAACCAGCTGCCCGGGATGTGGTCTCAGCCGTAGAACTGGGTCCCCTGCAGCCAGCAGGGCCAGCGATTACTTCCAGGAAGTGGGTGGGTCTGCGGGCGTGGGGCGTGGTCCCCTACTCGGGGAGACAGGCCGTGGCCCCGGAGCTGGGCTGTGCTGTCGCAGACGGAGGGGGGGGGCACTTTGCAGAGGGAGCGGTGGGTGTGGCTGCGCAGTGGGAGGCCCACTCTCCAGGGGGCCCCTGTGACCTTGTGTTCCCGTAGAGGTCGGGGAGGTCAGCAGAGTTGTCAGGGCAGGTCACAGGTGAGTGGACGCAGGGGGTGGGAGGTGAGGATGCCCAACCACTGGCGTTGGGGCAGCGGGGGTCACCCCCCAACCCAGCGAGTGGGGGCAGGGGCCCGGGTGAGAGCCACACACCAGACGCACCAGGAGTCCTGTGAGAGCCTCAGCTGTGCTCGCGCAGGGCGGGGCCCCGGTCCGCAGAGCACCCCCGTGCGCAGAGCTGGGAGACACGGGCAGCTGCTCCGGACCTCGAGGTCCCCGGGAGCCGCCCCTCTGCCACGGGCAAGGCCACTGCTTCCTGGGACTCGGGGTGGGAGGGGCAGCCTCACCTGCGTGGGAGGCACCTCCTTCTGGTTCGTGATGAGACTGTCGTGTTGCCTTATTTATTTTTAATCTCGTACAATATCCACGCACAAACGTCAGGGCCTTTGAGTGGGATCCTCCAACACTCTGTAAATAGTGCGCCGGGGGCTGGGGCCGCCGCCGGCCCCCCAGCACGAGGAGAGCCGCCCAGAGCGTTTCCAGCCCCGCTCAGCCGTGCCCCGCCCTCCGGGGCGGTCCCCTGCCCCCGCATGACCCCGCATGCCCGTGCCCGCCCTCAGCAGAGCAGAGCACGGCCCCGAACTCCCGGCCCCTCGGTGGCATCTGCACAGCAGACCCGGCCGGCTGGGCCCGACCTGTCCGCCAGGCACCTGGTGTCGCCGGAAGCAATAACTAACTCCATCTAAACGCAGAGACCAGTCTGGCCTGAGCAGACGGCTGGCTCAGACAGGCTGCGTGTGTGGGTTGGCCCAGAAGGAGGGCGCTGTGGGGCGACTCCCCAGCCTCCCGGCCGCCCTGCGCACTGGCTCGGGCAGCCCCTCTGTGGGGCTGGCCGTCTGCACCGGGCTTGGGAGCCCCTGCCGGGTGGTCCCCGGGGCTGTCCCTCCGGCCAGGGTGCCCGTCTCCATGGTAAACAGGCTGCTGTGGGCCCCGGGCGTCCCCACCCCCATTCCCGTCCCCTCACAGAACACCGTGCCGTCCTCTCAGCCACCTCGAGGCAGCCTCCTGCTTCTGCTGCCGCTCCGGCAGGATGAGTGGGCCAGCCCAGACTTGGGGGTCTCCCCAGGACCCGTCTCGGTTCCATCTGCACCCCCTCCTTCTGCACCGCAAGTCCCCGCGGCCCCGAGTCACAGGTCCTGCCCGAGACACGCGTGCGTGGCTTACGAGCAGACGGGGCGGACCACAAGGTCGCCATGGCAGCTTTGACCCTGAACACGAGCAGACCAGCGGGTTCCAAGGCAGTGACCCCCAGACACGGACTTCCCCCGTGTCCTACTGGTTCCCACTAAAAAAAAAAAACACCCAGCAAAAGTAAAGAAACAAAGGACTCAACCTTCCTGGAGGCGGTTGGGCTGGAAATAGCGGTTTGGTGTCAGCGAGGAGCAGGCGCCGTGGCTGGAGGCCGAGGGCGTGCAGTGTCCCTGGGCCTGGACCCCCGTTTCTGGGGGTCCCTGCTGGAAGCCTGAGCCAGCAGCCGGTCCCTGTGGCCGCTGGGACCGTTCAGCACTCCAGGTCTTGCAGCCGGTGGGCCGTGAGCGGTGTGGCGTTTTCTCCCGGGGTGTCTCGGGTCTCAGGCGTCCACCCTCACGTGACACAGGCTGTGAGGACAGACCAGGGCTGGGTGCCTGCGGCTGGCACAGTGGGCAGGGGCGCAGTTAGGTCGCCGTGACCTCCGTGGGCCCTGGCACCCCCACACCCTCCAAATCGCACCTGAACCAGGTGGGCTGAGGCCAGTCTCCCAGCTGGACCCAGCCCCACTGAGACCAGGGAGGGCGGGGAGGGGGAGGGACAAGGGCTAAAGACCCCCGGTGGGAGGGCAGGAGGGGCTCCGTGGGGCTCAGCTGGAGGGGAGGCGAGTCTGCCCAGGCTGGGGCGGGAGCTGGGAGCCTGGGTGGGGTGTTCTGTGAGCCGGTGGGCGGAGCCGAGTGTGGATCTGGAGACAGCGTGGGCCCCAGGTGGGCAGGACAGGAGCGGAGGGGGCGGGGCTGGTGCGGCCAGCAGGGCAGCTGGTCGGGCCAGCTCCAGCAGCTGTGACCTGACTTAGATTTCCCCTCCGAAAGTATCGGGGGCCCCGCAGGCACAGCCCTAGACAGCCACCCGCACGGGGGTCCCACTCCCCCCGTGGCAGGGCCCCAGGTGCAGGTGGCGGGCTGGTCCCCACAGCCCACACTGGGCATGCCCCAGGCGTGGCCCCACAGCACCAGGCCCCATGCGGGGAGATGGGGCCGTGTCCCGAGGGCTGAGCCCCGTCCCGCCGTTAACGACGGGTCCCTTAGGATGGAGCACACTCAACCCGGAAACCCCCTCCGTGTCTGGCCCCACTTTCTGTCCTGACCCAAGTCCCAGGGCGCAGTCCTCCCCTGCCCAAGGAAACCCTGTCTGCAAGGCCCGCCGGACAGACATCGGACGCGGCAGGAGGGGGTCCCAGATGCCCCCACATCACACACACCTCTCCAGTCCCCGGAGCCAGCCCCGCGCCTGGTCAGAGCCACCCCGAGTCCTCGTCACCCTGCTGGCCTGGGGTGGGTGGTCAGTGCCCCTTCCCGGGGGCCAGAGGTCGTCTGAGAGCAGGGAGTTCCAGGGGCCGCGAGCCTCTGCCCCTCCCCTGGGCCTGAGCCCTGTGGTCCCCGTGGTCCCGAGGCTCTGGCCGCAGGGGCTTGGCTCCCGATGCAGACTCTCACCGAGAATCGATGCTGACACGGAGGGTGACCTGGACCCGCCCCAGGAGGTGGGTCCGGCCCTCGGGGCTCCCCAGGTGCGTGTGGGCTCCTGTGCAGCCAGACTCGTCTCTTGCCTCCCACCAGCACCCCCCACAGCCCCAGCACGAAGCACACACGTCTCAGGGGACTGTCCCCCCCGTCCCGGGAGCCCCTTGGCCTCTGCCACGCGGCGGGCGCCCCGCTCCCGGCACCGTCCTGCCCAGGGGGGCGGTTTCGCCTTCGTCCCCGTGAAAACCGTGCACACCCAAGCCATTCGCACGCGGGCTGCATGCCGTGACGCCCCCGAGCGTGTGATTTTAGTTTGAGTTTGGGATCGCACAGCATGCACAGCGAAGGGCCGTCTGCTGGCTGGCCGCAGAGCGCCCCCGAGGGGGCGGGCCCTGGGGCCCACGCCTGCCCACCCGCCCGCCCCGTGCACACTGGTCGCACACGCGAGCACACGGAATGTACCCGCCCCTTCGCGGTGGGCCCCGCTCACCCCGCTGCGGTGAGGCCCGTGTCCGCTGCGGGCCGCCCGTCCTCCGTGGGGACAGGGTGCCGTCTGGGTCCCTGTAGGGGGCCGTTCCTCCGCGGCGGCCGCAGAGCGGCGGCTCGGGCGCGGTCCCCCACCGGGACAGCGGCGCGAGGCACGCACACAGACGCCGCCGGAACGCCGGCTCGGTGCCACCTCCTCGCGACAGGTGTACGATCAATACGGGTCTATTTTCACGTCAGCAGAGCACTGTAGAGCACCTTCCAGTCTCCTCCGGGGTTGTCACGCCGAGACGAGTCCTTGAATAACCTGTCCTGTTTTTATTTCAAAAACACGCGAATGGACTGAACTGTTACATGTGAATGTACGTTTCTTAATTGCAACTTTTCTACTGAGTGTTTGCACTATACTTTCTGGAATCTTATTTAACAAAAAGTAAAGGAAGACATTGCTTGACTAAACCCGTGGCCGTGTTGATGCAAGAACCAGTGGGTTTCATTGCAACGTGCTGCCCGTCTGTCTGGCTGACCCACAGGACAGACTCTGATGCCCGCCCCTGCCTCCACCCCACCCCCGCCCCGGGCTCTGCCCTCCCGTGACCACAAAGCCCGTCAAGTGAGTGACGGTGAGGCTGAGGCTGACACCTGTGCCTGAAGGAAAGCGTGGATGGGGACTTACCCAGAGCAGCGTGGTCAGGTGGTGGGGGAAGTGCACATCACAGGGGGGTATGACAGCCGGATCAGGAGTCGGGGTGGTCTTCATCAACAGGCTGAGTGGCCATGCTGGCCCGAACCCGAATCCGCAGGCCAAGGTCAGGCCCAGCAGAGGAGAGGCAGCGGTCGGGGAGGGGTTGACATTGGCCAGGACACAGCTAATGCCTGTCCTTGTGGGGAGCCCGTCCCACCCCTGAACCAGGAGCAGGAGGGACAGGGCTGGAGCAGGGACCAGTGACCCAGAGCTGGTGGCTGGGGGGGGGGGGGGCGAGGCCGTGTGGGCGGGGTGGGGTGGGGGGCACACCCTGGGGGCCCCAAGAGCGTGGTGGAGGCGTGGGCCCCGTCCTGGTTTGTCCCAGCATGACGCGAGGCAGAGACGGAAGCCGCCTGGCGGGGCGTCGCACACCGGCCGGACTCCCGGGAGGACGCCGCCTCGTGGACACGCCGCCGGGCAGGACGGGCGGCGAAGCGTCTGCCACCCTCCCACGGCCACCGTCGTCGGTTTTCCTGCCCCTCTCAGCTCCGAGTTTTGTTTGAAAAGTCAATATACGTATCATTTTAAAAATACACTTTCCCTCTTTATTTTTATCGTCCACACCGTTGCAGAGCCCCGCCCCCTCTGAATAAGCCTGTTGTGTTGAGAACCGGTCGCTGTCCCAGCAGAGGAGACAGCCGACGGTGGAGGACACGGCTCCTGGTGGGGGGCGGGGGGTGAGCTGGCTCAGCAAACACATTCCCCTCCCCCCACCCGGAGCACAGGACTCGGGGACAGCAGCCCCAGGGCCCGTCCCCTCCCGTGGGGGCTGTGGTCGCTGCTTCCACGTTGGGGACCTGGGGGTGGCCCTTCAGGGGGACCAGGTTTGCCGCCCACACTCCTGCCGCTTGGGCACCCCACCACCACCTCTCAGCAACCCCGACCTTGCCCTCCTGTGCCACCCACTGCCCCACCCAGCCTAAGAGTCTGTCTGGGGGCCTCCGTTTCGGGGTGCTGCGTGTCAGGGTGCCCGTTTGGTTCTGCCCCGGCAGCAAGCTCGGCCCCTGTTTCCTGAGAAGCACTGGGCTGCCCCGCCGGCCCGGACGAGGGGGTGTAGACACGAGGCTCCTCTGGGTTTTAGAAGGAAGGAGAACCCCACACGTGTAGGTCACTCGGGGGCCTGAGAACACGCACTAGAGCAGAGCCCAGCTCTGTGCCTGCACCCCCAGAGTGCACCCCCAGAGACACGCGCCTGGGGCCCGGGCCTGGCTGTCAGAGCCGTGTCCTGTGCACCTGAGGCTCCCGGGGGCCTGTTCCTGCTGCGCCACAGTTGGGGGGCGCCAGGGGCGGGCAGGAGGGCCCCTTCCTCCGCCCCCAGGGAACAAACCCAGCGCCGCAGGCCCCAGAGGCCCTCAGGTTGGGAGCCCCAGGATCCCCAGCCTTTGCCAGGCTGGCGGGTCCCTGAGCTCCCTGGTCTTTAACTGCAAAGCATCAGCCAGCGCCTCCCCGCCCCCCTCCCCCCCCCCCCCCCCCCCCCGCCACCCAGCCACGCTGGACTCCGGGAAGCAGGCGGTGGGCAGGGGGGGCACGCCCCGTTGTGGGCGGGGGCCCGGCCAGGACCACACTTGGATCTGAGTACAAGGTCTTTATCAACAGCCCCCCCCCCCCCCCCCGCTGACACCTGAGTGGCATGATGTGGTGGGGGGGCCCTCTGGGGGGCACCTGCAGCAAGTCCCGAGGAGGGCGTGGGGCGTGCAGGTGGATGGACAGACGGACGAGACAGATGAGGCCGAGGCCCCGGCGCCCCCTGGCCCCCGCGCTCAGTCGTCCTCCACGGTGAGCTCGTGCCGGGTGGCCTCCTCGATGCTCCGGAGCAGGCGGGCCTCCCACTGCCTCACGCGCTCGGTCTGTGGGGGCAGCGGGCTCGCTGAGGGGGGGGCCGGCGGGGACAGCGGCGCCTCCTCCGGCTGCCGACCCCCCACCCGTCCTGTCAGCCCCTGGGCACCGCCCGGGCCTCGAGCCACAGGGGCTCGGCCAACAGACCGGCATTGTCCCTGCCCACAAGCCAGGCACTGCCACCCACCCACGACGGAGCCACAGCCACCCAGACGCCGAGGACGGCCTCGGGGACGGTGGGGTCGTGGGGTCGGGACGTGAGGGGCTGGGTCTGGCCAGGGCACGGAGAGGTCGGGAGGGAGGGGCCAGCCGGGGTGCAGTGGAGCTGGGCGGGCGGCTGGCGCAGGCAGCGCCTGCAGACGGGTGTCCGAGTGGCCAGGGGTCATCCGTGTCTGCTGTTGCCCAGAGGCCCCCTCCCCGGAGCTGGGACAGTGCAGGGTGAGGGGGCAGGATGGGCTCCACCAGACCACGGGGCGTGCGCCCAGGCCAAGGGGGACAGGCCTGGAGGAGGAAGGGACAAGGGTGGGGCCACTGGCCGGCCCAGGCCTCCCCTGCAGTTCAGGGTCCTCCCCCCAGAAAGCGTGATATCAGCAGCAAAGCCAGGACAGACAGACAGCAGGACAGACCTCAGAGGCTGCAGAGGGGCCGGCCCAGGATCGTTCCCAGGGCCGTTCCCAGAGCTGATGGGTGGGTGAGGGCACCCAGGGCAGGGGCCTGACTGCCGGCACCTGCCGTCCCCCATCCGGAAGAGAGTGCCTCCTGGGTCATCAGAACTCCAGGGCTGGGTGGGAGGGGCCTGGGCCCCCGAGGGGTCCCGGCTGCCACCCTGCATGAGGGGTGAGCAGCCTCCTCGGCAGCCCCTTCCCAGCAACCCCCTGGCCCAGGAGGCCAGCAGGGCACTGGGGCCTGGGGACCCTCCCACCGACCGACTTTGATGCCGGAACCCTTGGTGCCAGGCAGAGTGGGGAGCAGGGGGTGGCCGCAGGGGTGGGGGGGACAAGGATGGTGAGGGGCTCTCCGGGGCTCCCACGTCATCTGGCCTGTCCCCAGCAGTGTGCTGAGGAGTCTGGGGAGCGAGGGGACGGTGGGGCACATATGTTCACAGAATAAGCAAAGGTCCTCCCCCTGGGGGCAGGGGGACCCCCAGAGAGGGGCCCAGATGTCAGAAAGGCCAGTCAGTCAGTGACCTCCGGCCTGCGACTTCACCATGCCCAGGCCGAGGTCCCTCAGGGAGGGAGGGAGGGACTGTGATCTTGCTCCCCACTGCCACAGGCCACCTCCTGGGGGGACCCGGAGCTCCCAGGGGGGACAGGGACAGGCTGGGGTCAGGGACAGGCTGGGGTCAGGGACAGGCTGGGGCCGGGGCCTACCTACCACGGCCGCCAGCTTCTCCGGGTCCCGGTGCCTCCGCCCGGCGGGGTTCGGGATCCCGGGCAACCGGGTGTTTCCTGTCCAGCTCCCCGGGGCCTCTCTCTGCTTCTCATGTTGCCGTCGCCGCCGTCGCTGCCGCTGGGTGGCCTCGGCCGGGGCGGGTGGCTCTTCCTCAGGGGCCCAGGGGTCCTCCTCTGGCCCCAGCTGCTCGCTGGACCCCTCAGAGGCCCAGATGGTGGAAAGCCGTCTCTTCCGGACGGGGGACGGCAGGTCCCAGGAAGAGTGTGCGGACAGCAGGGACCCCTCAGCGGGGCCCCCTGCCCGGCGGTAGAGGGTGCGGCCCAGGGGGCTCCCGGGCCGGCGCAGGGGGCCCTCCTCAGGGGTGCTGTGCTTCGGCGCCGCCCCCGGGGACGGCCGTCCGGGCGCTGACGGCGGGCCCTCGTCGTCCTCGGAGGAGCTCCACTCGGACACCTGCCCAGACAGAGCACAGAGGTGGCTCCCTGGGGGGCGGGGGGGGCGGCAGGGGGCTAAGCCAAGGGCGGTCACCGAGCCCCGAAGGCAGAGGTGGCAAACACCAGGCCGCAGGCTGAACCCGGCCTCCACCTGGTTCCGCCGCCCGGCACCCCGATTCTCCCCGGTGCAGCGCCGACCTCCTGGCCCTCGGTGGGGCGCGGTCACACGTACACAGCCCGACTACAACTGCGTCCGGCCCTCTGAAGGCAACCGAGAGGCTGATGTGCCCCCCCCCCCCATGAAAATGAGTTTGACGCCCCTGCCCTAAGGAAAGGATTTTTCATAAATGTTTTTGGGGGAAGAAAAGCAGAAACCTCGTGAATGAGATCAGCTTAACCTTTAACCTCAGCCTGAACAGGCGACACCCCGGACACACTGTGCAGGTGTCCGTCTGTCCGTCCGTCTGTCCGTCAGACAGGTCTCGTCGGGCGACCGGGTGCCCTCCCGGGGAGCGGTCCGCATGGGGCCGAGGGGCGGGACCTTCCCTCCTCACGGGAACCGCTCTGAACCGGCCCCCGCAGGCCCCGGGCTGGCTGGGTGCTGGTGCTTGGACACGTCCCCGATGGGGCAGGGGGCGGCACCCCGAGAGCTCACGGGGGTGAGGGGGGGGGCAGGCTGGTGCTGCTTCACAGCCGCAGGGGCCCAGACACCCTGGGGACGCGCCAGCAGGAAGGGCTGCCTCTGTCCGCTGCCCTGCTGACTGTCCGGCGGGCCAGTCGGGGAAAAGCCCAGAGCCAGAGGGAGCCCACATCCCCACCTCACGCCCTATCCTGAGATAAGGGACGGGGCTGGCACACTGGACTCCTGGGAGACTCACAGGTCACTCAGAAAAGAGAGTTAAGAGAACCTCACACCACGTCGCCTACCGAGAAGATGCCAGGGACGTGAGGCCCGAGGGCAGACACACAGGGGCGCGGATGTGTGTGGGGCGGGATCGGGGGGCCGCTCCGAGGGCGCGCCTGAGTGGGCCTCCCGGTGGAGACACACGGCGGGAGCCGTGCCGGGGAGGAGCTGCCTCTGACTAAAAGCTCCTCCGTGAAGCGAAGCGAGGAGGGGCCTTTCACTCGGGAAGGGAAAGGAGGCGGACCCCCGGGTCCGCGGTGGGGGCGGGGGGGGGGGCGGCCCAACGGGGGCTCGCTTCCCGCAGCCCCGCCCCGCCGCTGGGGACGCCCCGGGGACCCCGAACGGTTTCTGGTCTGTGGCGCTGCTTTTAACCACCGCAAGACGAGAGCCCCACGCGTTGGGCAGACTCCCCGGGAAAACCGAGGAAAGAGAAGGACCTGAAAAAGTTCTAGAAGCAGCTCAAAAAGGGTGTTTTCCTACCGGCGGGGCGGGCGGGGCCGGGCGGGGCGTCGCCTGGGGCCTGCTTCTCGCCGGTTCGCGGCCGAAGAAGGAAACGCAGACGCCCCGCGGCTCTGCCCCGGGACTCGGAAGCCCCGGACCCATGGGCGGGGGTGAGGGGGCCGGGGTCCCCCAGCGGGGCCGCTGGGCCGAGGCCCGGGGTGAAAGGTCGGTTCTGGCCTTTCCCTGCGGGCCGTTATCTGGCTCCGCGCCGCCTCTCGCTTCGGACCTGCGCGGCAGGGCGGCGGGGTGGGGGTGGGGGTCTCTGGGCAGCGGGGTCCGGTAGCGGCGCGCGCGGGGCCCCTCGTCCGCCCTGCCCCGTCCCCCCGCGCCCTCGGGGCCCACCTGCGCCCCGGGCTCCATGCCGCTCCCCGCGGCGACGGCCACCTCCCCGCAAGCCTGGTGCAGCGTCCGCGAAACAGGTCCGTGCAGGCGCGCCGCGGCTCACCTGTGCGGGGCTTGCACCTGTCGAGCCCCGTGGCCGCGCAGGCGCAGAAGGCGCAGGGCGGGGCCGCGAGCCCGAGGGTCTGCACCTGGCGGGTCCCCTTTTAACCCGAGTGTGTGTGTCGGGCCTCGGGGAGTCAGGGTGCCCGCGGACCCTCAGCGCGAGCCGCCGTTGTGCGCTCTCTGTGGGCCGCGCAAGGCCGCCGAGGCCCAGAGGTCCCGGCGCGTCCTGAGGGCAGCGCCGGGGCAGGACGGCCGAGCGCAGCGCTGAGTCCCAGCCTCCCTTCCGAGGGAATCAAATTCAAGCCGATTGGGGCCCCGGCAGGGCCTGCGGGAGCCCAGCCGGCCCAGCTCCGTCCCTGCGTGCGGACGGGACCCAGCTGGAGGGATGGGGGGTGGGGGGGGGAGGGGTGCTCCCAGGTGCCCGGCATTAATGAACGAACCGGCTTTCGCTGGTTCCTGAATCGCAGGGCCCTCCCCCCAGGAGCGGGTGGGAGTGGGGGTGGGGCTGGGGCGAGGAGGCGCGGAGGGGCCGCCCTCTGGGAACGCTGCCTCTCGCACATCCTCCCAGGTGACCCCGTTTCGGTGACAGACGGTGGAGCCCAGGGCAGGGCCGGGCCGGGCCTGATCAAGGTCACGTCGTCGTGGAGGGACCCGGAGGACCTAGCTGGGCACCCCGACTGCCTGCCCCCTAGGTTCGCGAGCGCCCCAGTCCTGGCTACTCTCTAGTGGGGGAAGAAGGAATTCAAGACCAGAGCCTGGCCTGGAAGAGGCCGCGTGATGTGGGCCGAGGGGTCTTGTCCGCCGTTCTCTCCTCTCTGGGGGTCCAGCCGCGCTGCAGGCGCTATTGCCCTCCTGGGAGACCTGCATCCCCGGCCGGATTGAGGCTCGGGAGAGAGTGGGGCCCCCAGCACTGTCCTGTCCAGTTAGCAGGGCAGGCCCCGCCTGTGTGCACGTCCCCCCCCCACCCCCAGGGGAGCCTCCCACCCCACTGTCGGGGCTCCCGGCGGCGGGGCCCAGCCCTTCTGACTGCAGGTCTCTGGGGGCCCAAGGCTTGAGGGCGCGTGAGGCTTGTGAAGGGGGGTCCCACCCAGCGGGGTGGGGGTGTCAGGAGTTGACAGCCCCCCTCATTTCCAGCCTCTGCCCGCCGGGGAGGTGGCGTTAGCTTTAAGAGTCCACAGATACCAGTGCACAGAGTGGGGAATGCACATCGATTCAACCTCAGGGTTTGTGCAAGGGCAGGCACGCTCTGCCGCCAGTCGTGTGTGTGCTCACGTGAGTGTGCATGCATGCCCGTGTAGGTGTGTGCCTGCGGGTGCACGCTTACGGGCCAGAGGTCCTGGGTGTTCAATGTCAACAGGCTGTACAGCTGACAGTCTAGTGCGATGTCATTTCAAAAATTGCACACGCACCGCACACACACTGCCACACACGCACCACACATGCACACGCAGACCCTCACGTTCAGAAAGGGACCGAAGGAAATGGTAACACTGGGAATATCTAGATGGTGGGACGATGAACAAATTTTAGCATCACCTAAGTCCATTTCACTCTTTCTAAAAGGAAAGTGCTCACCACGACAAAAAAAAAAAAAAAAAAGCTCAAATAAAAGAACAGATCAAAGCTCCAGAAACAATACAACTAAACGATGAAGAGACAGCCAACCCACCAGATGCACAGTTCAAAACACTGGTGATCAGGGTGCTCACAGAATTGGTTGAGTGTGGTTGAAAAATAGAGGAAAGAGTGAAGGCTATGAAAAGTGAAATAAAGGAAAATGCACAGGGAACCAACAGTGAAGGGAAGGAAACAGGGACTCAAGTCTATGGTTTGGAGCAGAAGAAAGAAACATTCAACCAGAACAGAATGAAGAAACAAGAATTAAAAAATAATGAGGAGAGGCTGAGGAACTTTCAGGACGTCTTTCAACATTCCAACCTCTGAGTCACAGGGTGCCAGGAGGAGAAGAGGAAGAGCAAGAAACTGAAAACTTATCTGAAAGAAGGAGAACTGCCCCAATCTGGCCAAGGAAGTAGACTTCCAGGAAGTCCAGGAAGCTCAGAGAGTCCCAAAGAAGTTGGACCCAAGGAGGAACCCACCAAGGCACATCATAATTACATTAGCCAAGATCAAAAACAAGGAGAGAATCCTAGAAGCAGCAAGAGAAAAGGAGACAGTTACCTACAAAGGAGTTCCCATCAGACTGTCAGCTGATTTCTCAAAAGACACCTTGCAGCAAGAAGGGGCTGGAAAGAAGTATTCCAAGTCATGAAAGGCAAGAACCTACACCCAAGATTGCTCTATCCAGCAAAGCTTTCATTTAGAATGGAAGGGCAGATAAAGTGCTTCTCACATAAGGTCAAGAAGTTAAAGGAGTTCATCATCACCAAGCCTTTATTATAGCAAATGTTAAAGAGACTTATCTAAGAAAAAGACCATCAAAACTATGAACAGTAAAATGACAACGAACTCAAAACTATCGACTGAAACCAGAAACAAACCAGCAAAAACAAACTAACCAAACAACGAGAACAGGGACAGAATCAGAGACACGGAGATCCCGTGGGTGGATTTCAGTGGGGAGGGGGGAGGGAGGAAGGGGGGAAGGTACGGGGAAGAAGAAGCATAACTGGTGGCGTAAAATAGCCGGGGAGAGGTGAAGGACGGTCTGGGAAACAGAGAACTCAGAGAGCTTGCATGTACAACCCACGGCCGTGAACTAAGGGGGGGAATGCTGGAGGGTTGGGGGTGCAGGGCGGAGGGGGGATAAGGGGGGGGATTGGGAAAACTGTAGTAGCGGCATCAGTAAAATGTGCTTAAAAGAGGAAAATGCAAGCACGTGCTCACTGAAGACACTCTCAGGAATGGCCTCGGCAGCCGTGTGGGCAGGGGCCCCGCACTGGGAACCGCCCGGCCGCCCTCGGCCGCAGGCGGGCCCCGGAGCGCTGCGCACTGCAGCGCCGCCCAGCGGCGGTTTCCGGGAGGGCAGTCTGCCCGCTCACCAGCGCGCGGCGACGCTGGGACTCGTTTCGGATCGTCACAGCTAGGGCGGCCTGAGGCGCTGGCGTGTCGTGGGTGAAGACCAAGGACGCTGCTAAACAATAGAAAAAGGAAGTTGCTGTTAGTAAAGAATAATAAAAAAAAAATAGAGCTCTGGCTGGTGTGGCTCAGTGGATTGAGCATGGGCCTGCAAACCAAAGGGTCATTGGTTTGATTCCCAGCCAGGGCACAGGCCTGGGTTGCGGGCCTGGTCCCCAGGAGGGGGCGCACCAGAGGCAACCACACACTGATGTTTCTCTCCCTCCCTCTCCCTCCCTTCTCCTCTGTCTAAAAATGAATAAATAAAATCTTAAAAAAAAAATAGAGCTTCCGGGCACAGCCCGTCATTTTCCAGATGGAGAACCGTGGGCAGCCCAGGGGACACTTTGTCCAAAGTCCCAGAGCCCGTCAGGTGGGGGTTCCCGGACGCCGTCCCGGTGTCCTGTTTTCTCGCAGCGCCGGGCCACCCCAGGCGGTCCTGACCCGGTCCCCCTGACCTCCTGGCACACGGGTGCACTGCTCTGACCGCAGTGACGGAGCTTGTGTTTGCGTTTGTGGACGGAAACGTTGTGAAACCTGTCCTGTGTGTCTACAGTCACATCCGTCTGGCACACGGTGTCACCTGTCCCCCGGCCCTTCCCCGCCGCAGGGGGCGGCCGGCCCTCTGGGGAGAAGGCGGGGGTCTGGGTGCAGGGCTCGGGGGTGGGGAGGCTCCGGGCTCGGCCCCCGGCGGGAGCTGGCCCCACGCCCTACCGGGCGTCGAAGGAGGGAAGTTGGCCACGGCTCTCCGTCTTCCCGAGTGCAGGAGCGGGGGGGGGGGGGGCACCCTGCAGCGCATCCCGTGAGGCTGTCGTGGCCCCGACGCCGGAACCAGACGGAGACACTGCAAGGACGGAAGAGCGCGGCCCAGCCCCTCTCACGAACACACACGCCAAACCCTCCACCAAGCGTTGGCACGTCGAGCCCCACGGCGAATGAGCACACTTCCACGCCCTGACCACGTGGGGCTCACCCCCCCCCCCGCCCCCGGTGCCCCAGGCAGGCTCAGCACTCGAAAGTCAATCAGTCACCGTGCCCATCCTGTGGACAGGTGAGAGAATGTTCCGTGAGTGCATCGACAGATGCGGAAAAAGCATTAAAAAAAATCCAACCTCCATTCACGAGGGAAACTCTCGGACACTAGGGGTCCAGGGGGAGCGCCTCAGGACTCCACGAGGAGCGTCTGCGAGAAGCCACGGCCACCTCGGACCCGACGGCGAGGAGTGCGAAGCTTCCCGCTGAGCTCAGGCGCGAGGCGAGGGCGTCAGGGCTCCGGTCAGCTTTGTGCCGCGAGTCCTCGCCGAGGCCGGGGCGCGACGAGGAGACGGAGGGTGCACAGATGGGGGGGAACGGCCGAGAGCCGAGTTTGCACGCAGGTGCCTCGGGGGTCCGTGTGAGAAGTCGGGGAGAACCCAAGAACGACCTCCGGAACCAGGCTGCCCCTGCAAGGTCGGAGGGTACAAAGCCAACACACAGCGTCAGTCCCTTTTGAGTGTGTGAGCAATGAGTGAGTGGATCTGAAATAAAAAAAACAACAACATGTGACCGTTTACACGAGCACCCCCGCGTGGAAAATGGGGCGGGGGGCGAGTACAGCACAGTGTGCAGGAGGCCCACCCGAGGGAGACTCGTCTCCACGTCGTGGAGGAGCCGAGAGCACGGAGAGGCCGTCCGTGTTCGTGGGCAGGAAGACGCGGGCCGGCCGGGATGCCGGCTCTTCCCAACACGGTCGACAGACATAACTTGACCCCCATCAAAGCCCCAGCAAGGCGTCTTGTCGGTGCTGCCGGCTGCCGGTAGAGTCTCTGTGGGGGCAGAGGACCCAGAAGGGCCCGCACAGGGTCGGTGAGGACCGGGGGTGAAGGGCCGAGGCTGGCTGACTTCCGGGCTCAGCGTGGCTCTGCAGTAAACACCAGAACAGTCTCCAGCGTGGAGCGTGGCACGTAACGAATGGCTCACGAGACAAACAGACCCGGGGGGCGGTTTGGGGAGCCCAGGAAGAGACCCCATAAATATCGTTGACTGACCTTGGATCAAGGAGTAAAGACAGTACAACATAGTCAGGCAGTTTCTTAATAAACGGTGCTGGAACAACCGGACATGCAAAGAACAGAATCTTCAGCCCTGGCTGGTGCGGCTCAGTGGACTGAGTACCAGCATGAGAACCAAAGGGTGGCTGGTTCGATTCCTGGTCAGGGCACATGCCTGGGTTGTGGGCCAGGCCCCCAGTAGGGGGCGTGCGAGAGGCATCCACACATGGATGTTTCTCTCCCCTCTCTTTCTCCCTCCCCCTTTCTCTAAAAAGAAAATCTTTAAAAAAGTTACGTTTAAAAACTCTTCACACGGACCTCCGTAGACGTTGACTCAGAGGGGGCCACAGAACTAAACGGAAGCTGTGAGACGCCGAACTCCTCGCAGACAGACAGGCTGGGAGGGGTCCGGGGCAGCCCTGGGCGTGAGGATGGCGTTCTCAGCGCAGCACCAGCCCCGCGCCCGATTCACAGGCCGGGCTTTGGTGAAACCACACCCTTCGGACCTGGGGAGGAAACTGTAGCCAGAGTGAGGAGACAACCCCGACCAGAGGAGACAGTCGCCAGAGTCACATCTGACTGTTGACCGACACGCCAAAAACCCTTAAAACTCAAAAGCAGGAAAACACACGACCTGGCTGATAAATGGCCAAAAGCCCTGACAGACGCGCCCCCACAGAAGGCGCACAGAGGGCACAGAGCCAAATCCAGACTCGGACCCCGAACGTGGCAGGCGGGGAGCCGAAAGGACTCCCCTGCTTCTGTGGTGGCCGCGCCCCGTGAGGCGGGCTGGATGCCCTGACGAGGGGCCAGCGACTGCAGTGAGGGAGGCTGCCCCCCCTTTATTTTATTTTGTCCTCACCTGAGGACATTGTTTTCATTGCCGTAGGAAACAGGGGCGGGGGAGGGGGAGAGGGAAACATGGATGTGAGAGAAAAGCATTGACTGGTTGCCTCCTGTGTGCACCGGGACCGGGAATCGAACCTGCAGCCTTCTGGCTGTGGGACGGTGCTCCAACCAGCAGAGCCGCGCTGGCCAGGGCTGCGCTCCCCAGTGTAGGTGCCTGTTTCTCCCTCTAATGCAGGAGGCTTCCCCCCCCCCCCCCCGGGGCCAGGTCCTTGCCCCTCACCCCCCGCCCCCGTGCCTGGTGGGCACACCACGGCCGAAGGTGGGTGGGCGGGGGTCCCACTGCCCCGGGCGGGTCCGCTGAGGCTTGACGAGGGACCCTGCTGTTTGGGGGCAGATGGGGCCGTGGACTCCTTCAGGGCCCGGGCTGGCTCACGTGACGGGAGCTGCGTGGCTTCTGCGCTCTGGCGTGACTCCGGCGTGGGGGGCAGGCGGCCTTGGCGCCAGGCGACGTCACCGGCCGTCACCAGGAGCTCGCGGCCGGACACAGTCTTGTTTTCTCCCGGGTTGAAAACAACGCCCCTCGGAGGGGGTTCCCCCGGGTTGCAGCACCCTCTCCCTTTGAAGGTGCGGCTCTGCCCTTGACCCCGGCCTCGTTTTCGAGCGCGGATTGCCCAACTTTCCACTGCCCGGGAGGGAGCAGCCGGCCGTGGAGGCAGGGCTGGAGGCGGTGGGCGAAGGCAGGCCCCCAGGGTCTCAGCCGCTGGGGAGCCCCGCCTGGGCCAGGAGTGTCGGGGACAGCGCAGGACGCGGGGCTCACTGTGCCTGGAGGGCGCTGCGCCCATTTCCCAGGCCAGGACACCGAGGCCCCAGGGCATTGGATCTGGGTGCCGGCCCAGGCGGTCCTGCCGGGACCCACCTCGGGGCTCCCATCCTCAGTGGCCACACTGAAGTGCCCCGTCGGGCGGCCCCAGGGGCTGCCTGGATGTCGTCCTCGGCTTTCCTGAGGGGCGGGGGGCGTCTGCATGTCCTGGGCTCCACGGCGACACAGCCCATGGGACACACGGCCCACGTGTGGCACTTCCTGAAAACCTCCCCACGGCCCCACGGCCCCCGGTGCACCCGACTGCCCCCGAGCTCACAGGCACCGGGGCCCCCACCTCGGACACCGGCGGGCTCAGGGTGGGGAAGGCTGGTGGCTCGGCCCTGCCTCCCGAGGGGGGCCTGGGTGGGGGTCCCCGGCCCCCAGGCGAGTGCTGCCAGTCCGCACAGAGGTCCCCACTGTCCGCACCTGTTGGGGCGCCCGGCTCTGGGACTCCACTGGGTGCTCACGTGGGGGGGGCGTCTGCCAGCCAGCGCCCCGGGCGTGGTGCTGGGCGGGGACAGCTGCAAGCCCCCGGCCCCTGGGGAGGCACAGGCTGCCGCAGGTGTGCGCCGCTCTGCAGCGCGGCCCTGACCCAGCCCGGCCGGCTTCCGGATGCAGAGGGGCCCTCGGCCCACCCGGGGCCACCGGGAGGGCTTCTCAGAGAGGGGGCGTCCAGCGGGTCCCCGAGGGGGGAGCAGGTCAGAGGGGGCTCTGGGCGTCCCCAAGGGGCGGGACACGGTGGAGCCTCAGCCAGGAGCTCACGGGGACACAGCTGGGCAGGAAGCTCCAGGGCCCTGGGCCCTGTAGCCTGAGGCCGCCCCTCTGTCTCCACCCCAGGGTGTCCGACCGCCCACCCGCGGGCCCCTCTGACCTCCTCCGCAGGTCCCAGCCCCGTGGGGACCATCCCCCCCGAATCCCGCCTGGTGGTCCCTCCCTCGCTCCCTCCCGGTGTTCGCCCCAGGCCGCCGTCCCCTGTTAAAGGGTTCGTGACTGGGTTTCTCCCTCTAGAGTTCGGAGGGCGGAGTCAACTCTTGTGGGTGGCAGACCCCCTGCTCTGTGCCGCGTCCAGACAGCGGTCAGTGCCTGGCCTGCGGGGCTCCGGTGTGCAGGGTCTCCGAGCGGGGGTCTGTCCTTCAGGCCTGGGGCCGGGCAATCTCCTGGGGCTCCCTCCTGCCCGCCAGCTCAGCCTCCAGGGGTGGTGGGCTGCTTACACGAGGGCCCAGGGCCCTCTGCCCCCCCCCTCCCCTGGCCCAGTCCTCCAGCGTCTGTGCAGGAAGAGTCCTGGTCACTCCCGAACACGCCTCCGTCTCCCCAGCCCCCTGCCTTCCCCGTGGTGGTCTGCCCCCCTCCACCACACCCCATCGGAGACCGGCCCTGGCTGTGCCTTCTCTGGGAAGCGCCAGGCCTGGCTGGGGCCGGCTTCCTGCTGCTCACCACGTGCCCCGGACCCTCCAGTGACCCTCTTCCCAGAGTTCCCTGGACACCGTGCTGTGAGTGGTCCGGACCCCGCCCCCGCCCCTCGCTCTGTGCCTGCACCTGCTGGGGGCCAGCTGGCCCGTGCGCCTCCGTCTGATGCGGGGAGGGGGGTGCAGGCAGCACCTGGATGTGCACTGTGCAGGGGGGGAGGGCCAGGCCCCTCATCTGACGGGTGGGCGTGGGAGGGGGATGAGGCCAGAGCCCCAGAGGTGAGAGAAGGACAGAGATGGCGGAGTCCAGGGATGGAGCAAAGGACGGACCTGGGT
This sequence comes from Phyllostomus discolor, assembly GCF_004126475.2. Classification (NCBI taxonomy): domain Eukaryota; kingdom Metazoa; phylum Chordata; class Mammalia; order Chiroptera; family Phyllostomidae; genus Phyllostomus; species Phyllostomus discolor. The sequence goes on from NC_040912.2 coordinate 589,685, forward strand.
GACCGGGAGACGCGGGTGGGGATGCTGGGGCTGGGCGCTGAGCGGGGGTCCACAGGGCCGGGGCTGGGGGACCACGGTGCGGCTCCAGGGCACGAGACTGCAACTGGGTGGGGGGCTGCCCTGTCCCCCACCTCAGGTGGCCCTGGGAGCCGGATCCCGGGGGCCTGGGTTCAGGATGGCCCCGGAGATGACCACAACCTCAGCCACCTCCTTGAGACTCGGCCTGCCATGGGGCGGCCACTGACCCCACAGGACGGACGGGCGGGTGGCCCTCGCGCCGCCAGGGAGGGTCCCTCCTTCTGCGCGTGGGGTCAGAGAGGCGGGCAGCAGGGCCAGGTTTGGGGCCGTGTGTCTTGCTGCCGTATGAGGCAGGCAATGGAGACACAGGGCCGTCGGCCCTGGACGGGGGTCCCACTGCGTGAGGGGACAAGCGAAACCCGGGGGAGGGAGGCCGAGACCTCCCGGCGTGAGCACGAGCGGTGACGGACGCCAGACACACGGCGGGCAGCCCCGCCGTCGTTCGGGGGCCGGTTCTGGGGGACGAGACCTCTGCACCCAGGAAGTGGGGGGTGGGGCGGGGTCTTGGGGGGCCCAGTCTTCTGGAGCCGCAGCCTCCCAGGGACCCACGCCGCCCGGCGGAAGGCGTCCGTGCACGCCTCGGCCGGCACCGGACTTTGCTCTGGAAAAGCAGTGACGAACATGACCCTGGACTTCCAACTGCATCCCTCTCACGACCTTGTTTTGGTGGCCACGGGGGAGAGGCCGTGACCTGTGGTTGTTGACGAGCCCAGGGCCCGGGCGGCCATGGCCTGGGAGGGAGCTGGGTTCCCCCTGAGACGGACGGTGCAAGCACCTGGTCGCACGGGACTCGGCGTTCACTGGACAGTGCACACCTGGGGGGCCGGGGCGTGGGCGGGCAGGGTGTGGGGGCAGCAGCCTCCGCTGGGTCTCCTCGGTTCGGGCCCCCCACCCGGAGGTGCCGACGTCAGTTTCTCATGTGTTCTTCTTCTTCTTCTTTTTTAAAGATTTTATTTATTTATTTTTAGAGAGGGAAGGGAGGGAGAAAGAGAGAGAGAGAAACATCAATGTGTGGTTGCTGGGGGCCGTGGCCTACAACCAGGGCATGTGCCCTGACTGGGAATCGAACCTGCGACACTTTGGTTTGCAGCCCGCGCTCAATCCACTGAGCTACGCCAGCCGGGGCTACGAGTTCTCCTTGAGTGTTAATACGCCCGCAACAAAAGTGACATGTGCATTCCTATCTCGCGTCACACACACGCCTGGAGGTTCTCCTGGACGTGTGGCGAACCGGGAGACTCCCCTCTGTGGGTCAGGGCGGGGCTGCCTGCTTTCAGGGGCTGGGCCCGTGAGCGGCTGCTGCTCTGGGGGGCGGGGGGCGGGGTGTGGGGGGCGCCCCTCACTGTCTTGGGAAGCACAGTGGCCGTTCCCTCGAAGCCCAGGGGAATATGCAAGAACTGGGAACTTTAACTGACGAGACGGCCTTGCGGTTTGATTCCCGATGAGCCTTCCGTCTGAGCTGCACGGTCAGAGGCAGCCAGGGGCCTGGGTGCCGCCCTGTCCCCGGGCCCCAGGCCCTCTGCTGCCCCGAGGTGCCGTCGCCAAGGTGCTGGGCTGCAGTGAGACCCAGGGGGCCTGGCCCTGGGACGGACAGACCGTCCGTGCCCCGTCCTCCCTCCTGGGAAGGGCTGGGAGACCGAGCTTCCTGCAGAAGGACAGTGCTCCTGGGCTTGGCGGCCGCGGACAGCCAGGCCCGCAGACGCCTGGGTCCTGCCCTGCTCTCTGCTCCCCTGGGCCTCACTTCCCCATTTGAAACCGGGGCGAGGGGGGAGCGTGGGGGGGGTTCCCTGGCTCGCTGGGCTGGGCTCCTCGCACCAGACACCGCGGCCCCCCTCCACCTGGCAGGGAGCTCCTGGTCGGACCTGCACTTGGCCCCAGGTGGGAAGGAACCACAACAGGACACACGCAGTCCGAAACCTGGACGCAGACCCTCCTTCCGCCCACGCTTGGCACAGGGCCTTGAGTGCAGGAGCAAAACAAACTTATTTTGAAAACAGCCCAGAGCATCCAGCACGATGCTCTGCCAATCATTAACCTCCGGGGACAGGTGACCCAGCCGTGCCCTTCATAAGGCGCGCCCGGCGCCCAGCGAGCAGCCAGCTCCCAGTGAGCAGGGATCACCGGATCACCGGCACTTGTCCGCCTTTGCCCAGCGAGCAGCCAGCAGCGAGCACCGGCCCCTGCCCGCCACCTCGCCCGACGATGCCCGCGCTCCCCGCCGCCCGCACCTGGCCGCTCCTCCTGCTGTTGGCCGCCCAGCTCGGCACCGCCGTGGCCGCTCCCCAGCCGTGGCACTGCGCACCCTGCTCCGCCGAGAGGCTCGCGCTCTGCCCGCCCCTGCCCGCCTCCTGCCCCGAGCCCACCCGGCCCGCCGGCTGCGGCTGCTGCCCGGTGTGCGCCCTGCCTCTGGGCGCCGCCTGCGGGGTGGCCACGGCACGCTGCGCCGGCGGACTCAGCTGCCGCGCTCTGCCCGGGGAGCCGCGGCCCCTGTACGCCCTCACCCGTGGCCAGGGCGCCTGCATGCCCGCATCTGACGCCGCCCCGCTCAGCACAGAGGCCACAGGTACCTCGGTCCCTCCACCTGGCCTCCTGCCCTGGGACGGCCGAGAGAGCCTGGGGCTCCACCAGGGCCTGCAGCCAGGGGGGTGCAAGCCACCGGGCCCAGAGCTTGGGGCCGGAGCCTGTAGGGTGCCCCGTCATCGCACGGCCCTGCAGGGGGCTGCCCAGGGGCAGGGAGGGGGACGGGGAGAGAGCCCGGAGCCCGCAGCCCACCCGGTGGTGAGAGTGGGCAGAGGCAGCCGGGGCTGGGAACCCCTCCTGCTGCCCCCCCCGCCGCCCCCTCCAGTGTTTGGAATGTCCTCTGTAATATACGTCCTGCGGAGACAGCCTGTGCTGTCCAGATGTTTACAGAACATAATGTGAGAGTTGGGGCCGCGGCGCCCCAGGCAGCCGTGTTTGATGTGGCTCAGAGCCTGGCCCCCGGGCCCTTCCTGGAGGCGGCCGGGATCCGCTCGCTCCCGGTGGGAAGCAGGAAGTGCCCCTGCCCCCACTCCCCACCTCCAGGCCCCGTGCACGGAGGGGACCGGGGGACTCGGGCTTTCCTGCGGGTTCTGTGCCCAGAGCCGAGGAGACGGGGTCGCCCTCTCCCCGGCCCTTGGAGGCGAGGGCTCCCCAGGCTCCCCGAGGACGGCCAGTCCTGGGGCGTTCCGTCGGGTGCCCATTCCAAACCCCTGAGGTCTGCCAGGTGCCTGCCGACCCTCCCCCTCGTGGGGTGGGGGGAGGCTGAGCGCCTGGGGTAGAAGGGGGCAGCCCCCAGGCAGACCCCTCCCCAGCACCGGCCCAGCACCGGCCCAGGTGGAATTTCACAGACGCTCCCCGGTGAACGGGGAAGCTCAGGCCGGGCCGGGATGCAGCCATGAGGTGCGGGGTCCTCAGGGCTCTCCCCGCCGGTCGCGGTGCACGAGCCGGCCTCTGCCCGGCTGGGACCGAGAGGCACGGGGCACCCTCGCAGGACCGGACCCGAGGCTCTGCGTCTTCCCAGGGCAGACGGGCGTCACTCCCCCCAGGAGCCGTCGGGGGAAGGGAAGCACCCTCAGGGGGCAGGTGCACATGTGGCGGGAGGGCTCACCGCCTCTGCTGTTGCATTTCCAGACGCCGAGGGCCCCGCGGCCCCGGAGACCACGTCGCAGGAGCAGCTGCTGGGCACTTCGCACCGGGCGGCGCCCTCTGGCGGGGACCCGCCCGTGCCCGGGAGGACCCCCAGTGAGCAGGTGAGCGAGAGGGCGCCCAGGGGCGCCGACCTCCAGCAGTGGAGGGTGAGGCGGGGGGCAGTGCCGCCTGGGGACCTGCGGGGCCCGCACGCCCGCCGGCCTCTCCCCGGGACCCGGGGCGGACAGACCCTCCCGGAGACCCAAGGGAAAGGCCGGGCCTTCCCGCTGCGCGTCTCCGCGCGCGTCTCCGAGTCGGGGCAGTGGACCAGACGCCGGCTGTTCTGCAGCCGAGCGCAGGGCTCGCCGCCCCTCCCCCACCGCCCCTCCCCGCCCCTCCCCCGCTCCGTGACCACTTTGAAGCGTAAGGGGCCGCCGCATTTGGCACATTCCGAGTCCTCTGCCGCCGCCGTCGCCGCGGCCCAGCCGCAGAACTTGACCTTCCCAGACGGAAACCGCCCGCCTGGTGGTTCCTCCGGCATCTTTTGATTCCGCCACGTGGGGGCGACCAAGAGCCACAGCTGCGGTGGCTGGGGCCGATCGGGGGGCGGGGGAGCAATCCTCTCCCCAGGGCACACCCAGAAGAGCGAGGGGCTGGGCCACGAACCAGCCGCGCCGGAATCTCACCCGAAGGCGCCGCCCGATGAGGGAAAGTTCACCCTTAACTCAGCCCCAGGCGAACGCCTTCACCCGCACCTGACGGCCCCCGGGCACTCACTACCCGTGGGGGCGCGGGCAGGCACCCTGGTCGGTGGCCAGAAATCTCTGGGGCTGAAGCCTCCGTTCAGAGGGTGCTGCCCTCCCTTCCGCCAGGCGGCTGGGGCCACACTTGCCCCGGGGTGCGGGGTGAGGGGAGAGCGTCGGGAGGCCCTCGGCTCCCGCGGGGGCCTAGGGGTTCTCCGTGCGGGTGGGGGCGCTCGTGTGCCCCGCCACGGGTCCCAACCAGACGCCTCTTCCAGGGCCCGTGCCGGCAGGAGCTGCACAGCGTGCTGGAGAGGCTGGCCCGCGAGCGGCAGGAGGCCAGAGGCGGGCCCTACAAGTTTTACCTGCCCAACTGCAACAGGGACGGGTTCTATCACAGCAAACAGGTGCGTGCCCTTGCCGACCGGCTCCCGCCCCTGCACAGCCACCCTCCCCTGGCACACGGTGCCCACCCCGGGCACGCTCCCCAGAGCCCCACAGCTGGTCCTAGGAAGTGAGGGGCAGCCCTCGGGCTCCAGGAGCCGGCAGCCCCGGCACACCTGGGCAGGTGGGGCTTGCGCAGGCCCCGCGCCCTCTGGATCTGAGCTTCTCACCTACCACCGGGCAGGAGGACACAGCTCTGCTTAGGACATTTAGTGTCTGTTTTGGCTTCTGTTACTTTTTTCTCCCCGTGGAGGGGAAGGGCTCTGTAATCAAACACAAGAGCAGTTCTCGACTCGCCCGGTTACGAACGAGATCGGACAAACCGAGACTGCGTGTGAGGGACCCTTGAGGCCTCAGCGAAGCTCAGGGTGTTACGGGGGAAACCGAGGCGGAGGCCGAGCTCCGTGACAAAGACTCTGTGGCCCCTGCAGCCCCGCCGGGGGGGCTGGGGATCACACCGATTGGCACACAATGTGGAACCCTTAACAACTCACTGGACACTCGACCGTAGTGTCCATTTTACGAGGAGAACCAGCAGGTGTTGGGTTTGCTGCGGCCACGGTCACGGCCAGTGGGTGGGGCCCGCTGTCCCCGCGGTGCTGGGCGGCGGGAGCTCGGAGTCCCCTGCCGCGCCGGCTGCCCTGACCCTGAGTGTCGCCCTCACAGTGCCAGACGTCCCTCGACGGGGAGGCGGGGCTCTGCTGGTGCGTGGACCCCCAGAGCGGCAGGAGGATCCCGGGGTCCCTGGAGGTCAGAGGGGACCCCGGCTGCCAGCAGCATTTCCACTGAGAGCAGAAGCAGCTCAGCCTCATCCTCCACGAGATACTTCAGCGCACAACCTATTTATACTCCAGGAGACACCCACTCGCCCACGTGTTTGTATATATAGGAGCCACGTTCATACTCCACGTACCGCCTGGCCTTCAAAGCTGTGGCTTATTTATTCTCTGTAAGTTTATTTTTCTACACAGGAACTTGTGCTGTATTAATTTATATTCATGAGACACTTCTCGCCACGTCGTGTGTAAATAGTTGTATTTTAGCTCCTTGAAGGTCGTGCTTCTGTTTGTAGCGAACTGGGGAAACTCTTGCTGAGAAAGTGCTGAGTCAGATGGGTGGCCGTGACCTTGTCCAGCCGTGCAGGGCTGTGTGCTGCACCAAAGCCGCTCGGTGCGAGCTGGCGGGGGCGGCTGACCACGTGGTCACAGCGAGATGACGCGCGATGTTGCCGCACCGACAGGTGCATTGGGTACATTGTCAGAGGCGCTTGCACAGCGTAACCAAATAAAGTCCTACTGAAAACATTGCTACTGCCACAGACTTTTTTTTTAAAGACTTTATTTATTTTTAGAGGGAGGGGAAGGAAGGGAGAAAGAGAGGGAAAGAAACATCAACGTGTGGTTGCCTCTTGCACGCCCCCTGCTGGGAACCTGGCCCACAAACCAGGCATGTGCCTTGACTGGGAATGGAACCTGCGACCCTTGGCTTCGCAGGCTGGCACTCAGTCCACTGAGCCACACCAGCCAGGCTGCTGTGGGCTTCTGTGCACCCTCCTTCCTGCACGCAGATCTGCCTCACAGAGGTCACCCCAGGACCCACGGCTTCCCCTGCCCAGCGGCGTCCCTCACCCCCAGGCCAGGTCCCCTGCCACCTCCCGTGGCCCTAACGCGTCCGTTCGCCCAGTCCCTCCCACCTGTGGGTTGGTCAGGGTTCCTCCCGTCTGATGCAAGACAGGGCTCTCCTCGGCCGGCTCCCTCGCCCTCTGCCTGTCCCCTGCTGGGCTGAGGGGCCTCCCCTGGGCGGCCCCCTGCTGGGTGGCCCCCTGAGTGCACAGCTGAGCCCTGAGCCCCCGGCCTCTGTGCTTGGGTTCCCTCCTCCTTAAAGGGCTACCTGCTCACTTTTTCCAACTGAGCCCCTGCCCTGGGCTGTGGGGTGGGGTGGGAGGGACGCTGGAGCCTCTCCGTTCTCACAGCCCCCGCCCCTCCCTGGCCTCCCCCCCCCCTCCGACGGCTGGGCTGCCAGCCTCCCCCTGCCAACCCCCAGGAGCGCCCTGCGAGCTCCGGGTTCCCTGTCAGAGCACCTAAGGGATCGGACACAGCACCCTCAGCACCTGCTGCGCGAGAACGCGCTCCGGCACCCACGGGGACACGATTCACCTTCCCGGACGAGACGTCGAGGACCCAGGGCAACTGTGCCCTGCGCACTTCTGTTCCCCCGAGAATTCGCCCGTGTCACTAGCACCAGGGACACGGAGCGGTGGCTGGGGGTTCCGTTCCTCGGGGCGTCTCAGCCAGAACGTCAGGTGCGCTGCCCCCTGGAGGCCGTGCCTGCCAGGCGCGAGGAGCCTGACCGAGGGAGAAGGCATCTCCCTGGACAGTCGTCACCAGAGACGCCACTTCGGGACGCCCCCGTCCTGGCCACCCTGCGCCGACTGGCAGCCGAGCCCTGGAAGGCGGAGCGGTGGCCCCTGCGTGGCCTCGACCCAGTGCAGGGACAGTGCCTGGGACACGCAGTGGGGGGGGGGGTGACAGGTGCCCCAGGGGAGTGGGGAAGCCCGGAGCGTCCAGCTGGAGGCTCAGGGTGGGCGATGGTGGGGGGAGAGCCCCCAGGAGCCAAGCAGCCACGGCCGTGAGCCCTCGGAGGCCGGTGTGAGGGGGCACGTGGTGCGTGTCCGGGAAGGCAAGTGGGGACTCTGCTCCAGCTCCTGCCCAGGTTCCCACGCCAGCGGGCCGCCCAGGAGGGCCCCCGTGGTCGGCCGGCTCCTGCTCCCCCTGCTGGTCGTCCCCCCTCCTCTGGCCTCACCACTTTGCAGGTGACCCCTCCACCCGCCCCCACCTATAAGGACCCAACTTGGAGACTTTGTTAAGGGTTGGGGGATGGGGTAAACACGTGGGACTCCGTGAAAGGAAGTACGTCCTTCAATGCCCCAAGGTCACAGGGTCAGAGCCCCACCTGGTGCCCTGGGCTCTCCCTCCTCCCCCTGCCTCGTCCCTCCTGCAAGCGGAGACTGCCGGGGGGCGGGGGGGGGGGGCCCCAGTCTGCACCGTGCAGCCCTGTGGGCCTGCGAGGGGTGGCAGATGGGACAGTGGGGACAAACCCGGACTGCAGCGAGGGCCTTGGAGATGCACCTGCTGATGTGCCCTCACCTGTCTGCCTGCCGAGGGGCCGAGGCGCCCACCCCCCCAGAATGTGACCTATTGGAGGCGTCCCCCACCCCCACCCCCAGAATGTGACCTGGCGGAGGCGCCGGCCTGAATTTACTGTGAGGACCCCTGTGACGCCCGGAAGGACGTTGGAGCCGGTCGACAACATGGGGGGGAGAACTTCTTCTCGGTAAAAACTTTATTAACCCATTATAAATACATGGTGACACAAATTTTTCAAAAATACTTTTTTTTTCTGAGAACGACTAAAAAAACAAAGGAAAGCTAATAGGTAGGCAGAATGTCTGGAGACCCCTCTGTCCACAGGAGGGCGCTGTGCGCGCCCCCAGCCCCGCCCAGCACCTCCTGGGCCCTGACCGGCTCTCCTCCGAGGTTCTCAGCAGCACCTTCGGGTCCCGTTCTGTCTGGACCGGGAGCCCACGCCGGTGACAGCTCTCGAGGGCGCTTCTCCGAGGGCCAGGAGGGACGTGGGCGGCTCCGTGCGGCCCTCCGAGTGCGTCAGACGCAGCAGCCGCCAGTGCCCGAGGCTCGGAGCCCAGGAGGACAGACGGGAGGGGGAGGGGCGCACACAGACCCCCCTCTGCCTCCAGGGAGCTCATCCCCAAAAGGGACCTCGGTCTGGACTTTCTGAGTGGGAAACACCCTTTTCTGTCACCCTCTCAGGCCTCGTGCTGCTAGTGGGCACCTCTGAAAATGAAGGGTGGAGCTTGCCATGCCCGGCCCCGTGGGGCCACCAGCAAAGGCGTGTCCTCAGGGGTCTGCTGGACGTACCCACCCCCCCAGGTGCCCCAGGTCCTGAGGACGCCCTTGGTCATTTTTAAGCAACTCGGACGGCTCGGCCCCGTCGTCCCCACTCTTCCCCAAGCAGGGCGGGCCCCCTGGGAACCGGGGGGACGCAGGGCTTTGCTCCAAGTGGGCGCGCCCAGACGTGTGAGGACGCTGAGTGGGGGGCTCCTGTCCCCGAGGGGCGCGGTGCGCGCGGCCGTGGCAGCGGGGACGCTAAGGTGCGAGGCGGGGGCCGGCCATGGCAGCCCACACGGGGTCCAGGCGGCGTGGGGCCTGGCCGAGAGGCACGCGTGTGTGCAAGCGGGTTCAGAGGAAGCAACGAGGAAGACCACACGGTTTCATGGGCTGCTGCAGGGCGGGGGGCCGCGCAAGGTCACCATGTAGAGCCCCAGGCAGGTCGGGCGTCTCTCTCTAAACTTGGATTAAAAAACAAAAACAAAAACTTTGATTCGCCATGAACAGAAACATAAGTCGAGGCTGTGGCCAGCAGCTGACTGTGTCCCGGGCAGTCTTTTGTGCCAACGAGGCGCATCGGGGGCTCCATGCCAGCCGAAACAGATGGAGGAGGAGGTGCTGAGCCCCCTCCCCGGGCAGCCCCACTGGCCCCGGCCCCCACTCCCCCCAGGCGGAGGCCCCGGGCACCCCGAGGCTGGTCACTCTCTCCGGCTTGCAGGGAGAGAAACGTAACTGAAGGTGACATTTTCTTCTGTGTGCTACGTTCGCCTTGGGGAGACGCAAGGAAACACATTGGTCTTTTCCCCACCAGGGGCTCTCTCTCTCGCTTACGGAGACAGAATGGCGAGTGTGATGGCTTCTAGAGGAGGGTCTGAAATTTCACCATTTGTGTTTGATTTAAATAAACTTTACTAACACCCTGCAAACCACAGAGGACCGGGTTGTCCGTGAGGCGTTTTACAGGGAAAACCCACACGTCCCTAATGCAGACACTGCTCGTTAACAGGTCCCTGGGGGTTAAAAACGTTTCCCGGGCAGGGGAGGAACCATCGGGCTCCCAGGGAAAAGCTGAACTCCGAGATCCCCCCCCCCCTCGTGTGTGTGTGTGTGTGTTGTGTGTGACTCGAACTCGGTTCTCCGTGACGACCAGAAGCGTTCTGAGGCAGGTGGGCCCCAGACCCTCCTCCTGCTCTTGTTCAGTTGGGTTGGGGCCCCCTCACCTTCTTGGGGGTCTGCCCTGGTCTGTGTCCTGCCCGCAGCCCCGCCCCCTCCGAGAGGGACAGCCTGGCAGCCGCCCCCGCCCCAGCCACCGGCCCCGCTCACCTGGCCGCGTCACTTGCTCTCCGAGCTGTCACAGTGCACGTCCCCTTTGCCCTTGGTGCTGTAGCCCGGGAGGGGCTGCCCATACTTGTCCACGCACCAGCAGAAGCCGCGCTTCCTGCCTTTGGAGGGGCGGCACTGGGGACCGAGCAGAGGCGGCGGCGTGAGCCCCGCCCAGAGGCTCCCCGCGGGGCCCTGGAGCCTGACACCTGGGGAGGGGTCCGGCCCCCGTGTGCGTTTGTCGGGGGGGGGGGGAGTTGTGTCCCTGGGGTCTCGGGTAGTCACGGGACCTGGGTGCTGAAGGGGGGTGGTGACAGCGTCCCGCCTGCCCTGTGCTCGTCCCGGGGTCTCAGTGTGAGTTTGCTGAGTGGTGACGGACGGGAAGCAGGTGTGACACGGAGGCCGGGGACCCGAGGCCGAGGGGAAGACGGGCCTGTGACAGGGGCCACCGTGTGCTGTCCTGTGGCCGATTCTGCAGACACCGGGACAGCACGGTCCGGCCAGAGAGCGGACACTTGTCATTGTGACCTGAGGAGGGACTCACTGTGGCTTCAAACACCTCCGCCTGCAACGTGCGGCCCCGGCAGGGCCCGGGGGGCGGGTGGGGCGGGGGTCTCAAGGCAGCGGCGCCCTCGGGCCACCCCTCGGGGCCGCCCCAGCACACGCAAGGCCACTCCTGACGCAGCGCTAGGCAGGTGCTGCTGCGCCGGTGTCCCTTCCCGGATGACAGAGGGGGCTCGGCTGCCTGGGGGCAGGGGGAGGCGGGGCTGTGGCGGCTGCCCCTCTGGGGGGGTGGGGGGGGGCCCGCACACACCCACCTGCTTCTTCTTGTAGAAGCCCTTCCGGTCGCAGTTGGGGATGTGTGCCCCCCGGGGGCTCAGCGAGTTCAGGAACTTCAGCTGGCTCAGCGTGTCCTCCATCTCCCGGCGGCAGGGCCCCTGCGGCGGGGGGGGGGGGGGGCGGGGGGGGTGCGCTGGTCACTTGGGGGCTCGGCTGCCTCATCAAGTCCCATCCGCCCCTCGCCCTCCTGGCGGGACCCTCAAGGCGCCCTTCCAGTGTCTGCTGCCGGACTCAGCTGCTGCTGCCGCCGCCCCCACGAGGGTGCTGACATGGCGCCACCTCTGGTGTGGCCCCAGACAAGGCCTGGACCCGGGGACGGAGGCCAGGCGGGCAGAAGGAGGCCCGTCTCCGTGAATGTCGCTCTTCAGCCTGGAGGCCTGCGGCCGACCACCCACTGTTCCCCGCTGTGTCTGACCTGGGCCCCCGCCACCCCGCCCCCCGGGGAAGGGGCACCGTCAGGTCCCCGGCTGGTGAGGGAGGAGCGATGGCAGCGGCCCCCACAGGCTGGACGGGGCGCACCCACGGGCCCCCGGCACTCCCCCCGCCCCCCCCCCGCCCCCGCGAGGACAGAGGCCGGCGCTCACGTGTTCGCTCTCCCGCTCGGACTCGGAGGAGAAGTTCTGGGCGTCCGTGCTCTGGGCCTCGTGGGCGGCCTTGTAGCGCTGGCTGTCTTTGGCCTGCCCCTTCTTGATGGCGTCCATCTTGGAGTGGCCGGGGTGCAGCTTGGGGTCGGGGGCCCGGTGCGGGCCGGGGAGCGCCGGGCTCCCCGCGGCCCCCGCGCCCACGTCCTCCTCCGAGTCGCTGCCGTTTCCTGGGAAGGCGCGGGGGCGGGGGGACACGGTTGGCGGCGGACCTCTCCAGGTCCGAGGGTTACCCCGAGTGACGTCTCGGTGGGAGCACCGCTCAGCAGCCCCAAGCGGGTTCGGGAGAACCCCTCGGCGGAGTGTCACCCGGCACACCAGCCGCAGCGGCAGGGCCTCCCCCGGGGCGCACCGTTCAGAAAGGGTGCGTCTGGGACAAGCTTCGACCCAGTAGGTGCCCGTGCAGCGGGCTGGTGTCCCCGCCTCCACCAGGAGGGGGCGGAGCTGAGCCGGGGCCAGCCGAGCCCGGGGCGGCAGTGCTGGGCGAGTGGGGGAGGGGCGGGCCTGCGGGGGTTGCATTCCGACCCCCGCGCTGGCCCCGGAGCGCCGCCAGGCCAAGGGCTCCCTGTGCACCCTCAGCGCTTGGCAGCCCGTCTGCCCTCGGGAGGCGTGTTTGCTGGTGTTCAAGGTCCCGCCGTCTCGGTCCTCACTCACTGTCCCCCAGGGGTGCTGCTGCGACCCTGCGTCCTGGGGCACCTTCCCGAGGCGGGGGGAGTCCCTGCCCACCACGGGGCGGGAGGGCGGGGACCGGCTCTGCTTCGCTCACACCCCCGAGGGCCACCTCCTGCCGCCCCTCCCCGCGCAGCCTGGCAGCTGGGGGACACCGCGGACGGGCGGCAGCGGGCCGGGTCGGTTTGGGTGTGGGTTGTCCCTTTCCGGGGTGAACTGGGGACGGCGGAGGGACAGGGGCCCAAGGGTGGGGGTCCGTCCGCTCGCCTGGTCCGCACAACCGCCCAGGGAGCGGCCGTGTGGTCACTCCACTCCGACCAGCGGCGACCCCGTGCCCCGGGGGCCCTTTGGTCCTGAACCTGCGTCGTCTGGGGGGCCAGCGCCGGCGGCGGCCGGACTGTCCTCTGCCCTCCCGGGCGCGCGCCCGCCCGGAGGCGGCCCGCCAGCGCCGCGAAGCCCGCCCCCGCCTCTGGTGCCGGGCTCCCGGGAGCAGCGCCGCGCACCCCGGGGCCGCGGGGAGCGCAGGGGGACCGGGACTTCGAGGAGCCCCTCCGCTTTGGGTCTCCGTGTCCCCACCCGGGAAGCGGCCCCACGAGAGGGGACTTGCACCCTCCTCGGGGGCCTGGTGCGGGGGAGGCTCAGCGCCCCCGGAACAAGCTCTTAGCTGGTGGGATTTGGTTTCAATTTCCCTTAATCTTCGTTTCTTTCTCTTCTTCAGAGAACTCCTGGGGACCAGGAGATGCTGCGAATGTGTAAATCAGCACATTTGCATTTCTTTCCCGAGCGCACTGAGCAGTTTCTTGAACCTCCCGGTTCCTTTCTAAGGCCCGAGGATTTAGGGGCGAGGAGGAAATCGCTCCTTTTAAGCAGCAACTTTGACTTTTGTCTGTCACTTAACCTTACCTCCCCCACCCAACACAGGGTTTAGAAGTCACTCTCTCTCTATAGGTTTGTTAGTAAGCCCCGCGCATCCACGCCAGGAATTAACATGCCCACTAACGCCAGTTAAACAGACAATATTTACGGGGGCCTCTCAGACCACTTTCTGACTGTCCGGAGCCGCGCGGGAGCAGCGGGGCGCCCACGGGCCCAGGGGTTGCCCTCGGGGGGGCGGGGGGGGGCACGGACCCCCGGCAGCTGGGGTTTTGTCTTCCTACCAGCCCCGGGAACAGCGGGTTCTCGGGGAGAAACAGGGGCAGCGCCGCCTGGGACGGACCCCCGCCCCCGGAGTGGAAATCCCCTCCCCGGGAGGCGGAGGCTTGCGCGCGCTGCCCGGCTGGAGGCGGGAGGTGGGGACGCGGCTCCCCGGCCTTCAGTTCGGGGGCGCCAGGCACGGCGCTGAGCGAGGCTGGCTGAGCCGGTTGGACATTGGGAGGATCGGCCGGGGACTCCATCAAACCTCTCACCCCAGGGCTCGCCGCGCCGCGGTTCGCCCGCCCCGCGGCCTCCGCCTCCGGCTCCCTTAGCGCGGCGCGTCCCTTCGGCTGCGGAGGGCGGCAACGAACAGCCCTCGGCGTGTCCACCTGCCTTCCTGTCACCCAAGTCCGCGGGCCCACACTGCCCGCCGCCGCCCCGGCTCCTGGCGTCTCCCTGAGGCGCCACACAGGCCGCGGGCAGGGGGTGCGGAAGGGGGGAGGATGGGGATGGTGGCAGCTGGGGTTCGGCCCCCACCCTCCTCCTCGCCTCCGGAGGCCTTGGAGAGCTGCTTCTTTCTGAAGGTCAGGGTGTCCAGCCGCAAACACACTCACACTGGTCCCCACTCGGCTCACGTCGGACACCGGGGGGGGGGGGGGGGGGAGACACTGCTTTGCAAACCCTAAGTCCGTGCAGAGGGGGCTGTCTGTGAACACAGGTGCTACTTCCTACCACGGGCCTGCCCCTCCTCCGCCTCCACAGCCGGCCCCACCGCCTCCCCGCACCCCGACCCCAGATCCTCGCTGTGGACACGCTCGGTCCTAGTGCGCGGGAAGCGAAGCCGCGTTCCGGAGCCCGCAGCAGAGTCCACGCCCACACCCCCGCGCTGCGCGAGCTGCCGGGCCCGGAGTCTCCTCTGTCCAGGGTCCTCCCGTTGCCCACGAGCCTCGGTATCCGCTCCTTCCCTCCCTGCAAAATCTTTGACCCATTTTCGCCGAAAGCGCTTTGCGACTTACAAGCGCTCCGCACCCAGAGAACCGACAGGCCGCGAAGGGTCCCCCCCGCCCCCCAAGAGCGCGCTCGCCTCCTGAGGCTTCAGTCTCTCCACGTCCGACCCTTGGGGCGGGGACGGCAGCGAAATCTTCGCGGCGACGCTGCCCATCCCGGATCTGCGGCCGAGGGCTCCGCCCTCTGGGCGCTGAAGCGACGCGCCTGGCACAGGTGGCTTACCTGGCGCGGGTAGCAAGTAGGCGCTCAGGCGGCCTGCGGCGCTGGCGTTGGTGCAGACTCCGCGGCCGTCCAGCAGCGCCTGCAGCGGGCGCGGCTCGCCGGGCTGCGGGTGGCAGCGGAGGCCGGCTCCGCAGCGCTCGGTGTAGATGCCGCACGGCTGGCCCTCGAGCAGCGCGCAGGTCAGGCAGCAGCCGCAGCCCGGCTCGCGCACCAGCTCGGCGCACTCGGGCGCGGGAGGCGGGGGCGCGCACTGGGCCAAAGCGCGCGCGTCGCAAGGCTCGCAGCGCACCACGGGGCCGGAGCCCACCGAGGCCGCCCGCACCCGCGCCGCGGGCGCCACTCCGAGCAGCGCCAGAGCCGTCAGTGTCGCGGCCAAGACTGCGGGTCGCATCGGCGCCATGGTGCCCACTGCGGGGGTCCGCTGCTCAGCCAGCCGGGGCTCGGGGGGACCGGGCGACTGCGTGCGGCGCGAGGCTGCGGGAGCCGAGCAGGAATCGGAGCAGGAAGCGGAGCGAGCAGGCAGCGGCCCGTCCTGAATGCCACACCACGGGGTTCGCATCTGGGCCGCTCGGGCGCGCCCGCCGCTATATAGAAGCCGAAGTGGTCGAGGACACGCCCCGGAACGGCGCGCCGGGGGTGGGGGGAGACCAGGCAGGCGGCGCTGACGAGGCTCCGGGGTCGTGTATCTCGCCCAGGGCGGGTGGGCGGAGCACGAGGGTGCGCAGCGCGTGGCCTTTCGAGCACTGGCCCCCACGTGCACGCCCGGAGCCCCGCCGCCGCGCGGTCTCCAGGACCCTGGCACTCCCCATCACCCACTGACCTTGGTGCCTCCGGCCCCCTCAGCGCCCCCGCCGGCCCGGGCCAACCTGGAGTCCCCGCCGCCCTTCTCCGTCTTCGTCCCCAGGGCAGGGCGCCGCAGCGACCCTCTGTAGGGGACGCTGACCTGCGCCAATTCTCGCCCGTGTGCGCTTCGCAAAGTTTCCAAAACTCAAGACCCCCTGGAGTCAGGGGTTCGCGGGGCGGTTTTGAACAGGCGGCCGAGGACTCGGAGTTTTCGGAGCACCCGCCGGGCCACCTGCTCGCCCCCCTACCCCCCAATCTGGCGCTACACATGCGCGTCTGCAGGTGCGCAGGTAGCTTTGCCGACCCAGGGTCGCTTCTCAGAGAGGCGAAGGCCCCCCCCCCCCCCCGGCCGTTTAGGACCAGTTTCCAGTGGGCAGCGCGGGCCCGCGTGCAACGGCTCCCGAGCGGGGCTTGCCAAAGGTTTGACCTGCTTTAGGTATGCTCCCTGACGGCCCTTCACACGGAGCTTGTCTCCACAGCGAGAGGATAATAAAACAGCAAAGCGGGCGCTGCCGAAGGGTCCTTATAACCAAGTGTCCGCGACACTGGGGATTTGCGCTCACGTTTCCCCCGACCACTCAGTATCCCTGCGCCGAGGTCCGGTTCCCCACTGCGCGCGTCCGAACGCTGCGCCAGGGCGCAAGTCCCCCCCCCGCGGGGTTCGCCCCCGAGGTGGGGCGCATCCAAGCCCCCCTGCTCCGCGCAGGGCTTTTCGGTCTTGTCCGCGCGCCCCTGCTCCGGGGGGCCGACAGAGGACGCTCGTGGTCCAGGATCGAACTGGGAATTACGGATCAGGCCCCCGACCCCGTGGGACAACGGGGGACGGACCTGCCCGCACGCGGTGGAAATGGGACTGTTGTCCGAGGTGGTGCACGGGTGTCTCGTAGGAGTCTCTTGCAGTTCGCGGCAGAAACTGCAGACCAGGGTCCCCTCGCGTCCCCCCTCCGCCCCGCGAGCCCACTAGCGGCCGTGGGTGCAGCTGAGGGGCAGCTCATCACCGCCTCTCCTCTGTGCGTGCGCGCATGCTCCGCCCCTTAGACTCCAAGACCAGTGTGCTCAGAGCAGACACATAAACAATGCGTAAAACTGTAGTAATAGCCGAGGCTCCACAGAGAATAGGGGAGCGGAGACGGAGACGGAGGGGCTGTGCCCCGCGCACAGAGGGCAGCCCAACCCTCCCGGGGAGCCCCGGCGCCGGGCCAGGCGCCCCTGTCCACCCGGGGCGTGCCACGGGCGTCCTGGCCGCGCCCCTGTGCTCTTACCCTCCGCCTAGCTGGGTGCTACCCGCTTTGACAGCCAGGAACAGGGTCTCCGATTTCGTTGGGAAATTAAAGGAAACAAGAAGTGCCCAGGGTCACATTTATCCCTGAAATAACCTCAGAGACTTGACTCTGGAATCAGAGCCTCCGCTTCTGTTCAGGGCGGGGTTGCACACGGGCCGGGCCGGTCGCCGGTCGGTGCGGCCCCTTCTCCCGGAGTGGCCATCGGAGCAGGGGGCAGGGGAACCGGGAGGAAGGTTATCGAAGTCCTCCGCTGGGTCCCGCTTCCCAGCCCCCAGTCGGGGCCTCGCGGTGCGCGGCGAGGCGCGAGGCGCGCTCCAGTCCCTAGGCGGCGCCCACGAGCCAGGCCCTGCCCGACCGCGGAGACGCGGGAACCTGCGGGGTTACACGGTGACGCTCAGGGATAGTCCCCGGCTGCGTGTTGTATCCGACGGTCACCGCCTGTTCTGGGGAAACCCTGCAGCAGCGGGGGGGCGCTGGGCAGGGCTGTGGGCAGAATGGTTGCTCTTCAACATGTAGTCACTGTCTTGGACAGAACTGCCGGGAGAGAGCCAGGCGAGGTCGTGACTGCGGGGGGACTCGGGTGGGATAAACTCAGCTCCGTGAGAGGCTGGTTGTCGGGCAGAGTCCTGATTCACCGGCGTCCGTGGGCGGGTGTTCACGCGGGCTGGAGTGGGAAGGGTGTCTTCTCCCCTGTGGAACACCCTCGGTGCACACCTGCTTGGTCACACTCCGTGACACACACAGAGTGAGTGCCCCTCGCCCAGCGCGGTGGGGGGGGCGGAGTCTCACGAGCGCTGCCCCCCCCCCCCCCCCCCCCCCGCCCCTGAAGGAACACGGGAGGGAGCTGCCCCCTCCCCCGCCGCTGCGGAGACCGCCAGCTTCTCCTAAAACGCATGTTCACTGACAACATCCCAAATCTCCCCCTTGCGGGAAGCCCCCAGTCTGCAGGGCGCGAGCTGAAGACAGTCGCTGACACCCGGCGTCTCATAACATAAAACCGGGCCCGGTGCCAAGGAACCCGGAAGTCCACTGTGCTGAGACAGATCACACCCCAGTAGGAAAATCTTAAAAACGGTTTGTCTCAGCTTCTTCAGTGACGGAGCTCAGTCGGACATCGAACAGCACAAACGGAAGTCTTGTTATTTAATATTATTTCACCAAAAAAAAACCACCACCACCACCACCCTGCCCTCCCTGTTAAGTGATGATTTGAATATTCATCCTCTTCAAAGAGCTTTTGTCTTCGGGGAAAATAACAGCCAAACCCAGCACCGCCCCAACTTCGTGATTATTTTGCTTCAGGTCTGAATCCTGGGCCCCCCCTGACCCCCGTCCCTCCACCAGAGCCTCCCTCCCCGGAGGGGCTGCCCCAACACGGGTGCCCGGCGGCCTCTGGGGAGCCTCGAGGCGGGGCAGGCGTGTGGCTGCGTGCAAGTTGCGCAGGAAGCCTGGTGGTCTCCCCGGACCCCAGGGTCCGCCCGCCACGGGCCTGGGAGAAGCTGCCGGGTCCCAGTCACTCCCCTGGGCTGCGGAGGCTGCCCCGGGTTCTGCGGAGGTGCGAGGCCTCCCGCCCACCTCCTTGCAGGTGGCAGAACTGCCTCCTCCCAGCGTGACAGTTGTCCCCTCCCTGGGCCACAGGGACCCCGGGGGCCAGCAGCTTCGGCCGCTCTCCCTGTCCAGACCGCAGGGCACCTGACGTTTCCCCGCCTGCGGAGTCAGCGGGTCACACCTGCCTCACGCTCGGCCCAGCCATCTCCGCTCCCCTTCCCACCCCTGCCCCCCCAGAAAACAGGGGGGGGCTGTGTCCAGGGTGGGCATCAGTGGTGCAGCCCCTTCCCCCCGCCCCCCCCCCCAGAGGCCACAGCCCAGGAGAGGGCAGGTCCTGAAAACCAAGTCGGAGCCTGTGTCTACTCTTCCCTACTCTGCTGAGACCACCCCCCGTTGTGGTCTGAGGAATCCCAGGCCTCAGCGCTCGGGGCCTTCCGTTCCTGAGGTTCAGGGTCAAGGTCCGTCCCAGGACAGCAGCCTGGGCACAGGCAGGGTCCCCTGGAGTCGGGGACGCAGCCAGCAGAGCCTGGTCTGCAGCGTCCCCACGGCTTCTGGTTTTGTCCAGTGTGAGAGGCACCTGTGCTCTGGTGTGCCCCCGAGGGCCCGCTGCCCCATCAGGGCGAGCACCCACCTGCAGGCCCACCCTGGGTGACTGTGAGCGGGGTCACGGGGAACAGGGGTGTCCTCAGGAAAGGGCAGCTCGCCGCAGCGGCCCCGCCCCGCAGGCCCCTCCACGGCACAGGCTGCCACACTCACCCGGGGTTCTGCGTCGCCTGCAACATGGAGGTCAGAACCCCTGGCAGACCCCGCACCCCCCGGCCTCCAGGGGCTCTGGGACCCCTTGGGCCGCGCCCACAGGCCTTTGCTCTGTCATTGGGGGGTCTCTAGGGCACGGAGACCCCCCAGAACATGCAGCTCCAGCTCCAGGATCAGGACTTCCACCCGGGCTGTGGGGCCAGGAGCACAGCTCTGGGAAGGTGTGTCTTTCTCCCCATGTCCTCGTGTCTGCCGGCCGGTCCTGCTGTCTGTCGGACCCGCCGCTGAGCCCTGCCGGTGCACCTCCCGTTTCAGACGCTGTGTCCTCAGCCCCCTCTCCTTACCGCTTCTGCCCTTTATTCACATTCCCCGTGTGACGTCTCTCGGAGAGAGGTCTCTGTCGAGGTTTTATTTAGCGCTTGAACACAGTTCCCTCTCGTTCTTTGGACACATGATGGTAGCTCCTTTGAAGCCTTCGGTAGGAAGTCTCACGGTGAGGGCCCCTGTATTTCCTGCTCCGCGGCGGCCAGCGGGCAGCCAGCAGACGCAGACCGGTGTTTCGGGCTCCTCGCCGCGGCCGCAGACGGCACCTCCTCTGCCGCGAGAGCGGCCGGGGCCCCGCGTCGAGTTGCGTGTCCCAGCACGGCACAGACGGACGACATCTTCTCGGTTACTCCTCCTCCTTTTTTAGCTAAAATAGTCTTACCTTCATCGGGCACATGTCTGTGGGAAAAGAGAGGTACGTTGTTGATTTTTTTCTCCTTCGTGTTTTAATTTTCAAAACACTGAGCTGGCTTTCCAGCAGGAGTGTCCTGCACGGAAGCCGCACCGTTTGGGGCCCCGGGAGGGGTGCCCACTCTCCAGGTCGTGGAAGGTTTCGAACCCGCGCGGGGAGAGGAGGGCTGAGCCGCACAGGCCTGGCTCAGGCCTGGACACAGAGCAGACGGGAAGCCACGAACCAACACAACTCGATGTTGGACGGCGGCCGAGCACAAACACACACACACAAAAAAATCATCTCCGCCATGTGGAAAAGAACCAGTTACAAAATGTATCAACGATGATACTTCATTGATGATAGCAAGAACCACACTGACATGGCTAAAAAAAAAACCCACTAAAAATAAACCGGCCGAGTTCCTATGAAGAAACTTAAAAAAAACCACACTGAGTTTCCATGCCCCGCAGACATTGTTGTGTCTTCACACGGACTTACAAATTTAGCGCGATCCTAATAAAACACTCGCGGCGCACGGAAAGAAACTCACGTGACAAGTGGTCCCAGACTCATGTGCAGCGGCAAGAACAGCCCCAGATGTGCTGCATGGAAGCGTGCCCTGGCCTGGGGCCGACGCGAAGACACACTGTAAAGCCACTATAATGGGAACAGTGCGGCAGACACGCTGGGACAAACAGCGCCAACAATGGGATAAATAAAGTCCCCGAGCAAACAGCGCCCGGGGCACATGTGGTCCGGAGCACCGGTGGCCCAACGACCGGGTTTTCCACGGAGGACACTGAGCCGCGCTGGCACAGGCCAGGGACACTCAGCTCATTTGTCGTAACGGAAGGAAGTGCAGACGGACCCATCGCTACACTGTGACCCCAGGGGCCTCGCGGGCCTGGAAGGTGGTTGCACAGAAGAACCCTGTGTCTGCGACCTTCCCGCGAGGGGGCAGGTGTGCATTCACCTACAGGCCCCCGGAGGCAGGCTTCAGGAACGGGGCTCCGTCACGGCGAAGTGCTGCTCCCGGCTAGGAGGCCCAGAGCCACGCGGCAGCCAGTGCTGGCCTGCCGCAGACACGCCCGGGTCCCGGACACGCACACGTCCCCCCGGACAGGGCAGGTGTGACCTTCTAGGCCAGCGTCCAGTAGCACGAGCGGTCACGCCAAAGACACGCGGACACTTAGCCCTCGGCAACGGGCTCGACCCCAGAGCAAGAGAGATTGCTTTTTGGTTTGTTTTATTTTTTTAAATGTAGGAGCATGGTGAAGATAGAACACTCAGAGAAGACCCAAGAACTCGGTCCTCTCCGGTCCAGGGCTCATGGGTGACTCGACGGAACACCGTGGGCGGGAACCGGGCGAGATCTGCTGAAGGGAAAATGCTCGCCTTTTGCCAGGGGACCCCCCCCTCCTGGGGCGTGTCCTGGAAGACGTGTCCCGTGTCTGAAACCGCACAGGACACCCGTGCCCGCTGTCAACACGGCACCGAGGGTCTCCGAGATGTGAGACTTCACTCACGTTCGTAGGCACTTAATCTCTCTCCTTCTCCTCTGCCCAAAAGGAGGTGACCGCCCCGGCCGGAGTGGCTCCGTGGGCTGGGCGTCACTCTGCAAAGCAGAAGGTCGCAGGCTCGACTCCCCGGTGGGGCACAGGCCTGGGGTGCGGGTGTGATTCCCGGTCGGGGTGTGTTCGAGCGGCCACCTGCTACCCAGCCACGCCCGTGCGCTGTGGTGCCACCTCTCCGTCCACCCCGCAGAGGGGCACCCCGCTGAGAGGCCTGGTCCGAGAGGGGCCTGGGCAGCTCTGACCAGACGACCCTCGGACACACAGGGGGCCTGGCCCGGCCGGGACTCTCCAGGGTGCAGGGACTCAGCAGTGTGGGTGTGGCCCCCTGCCCCCCACGAGACGCAGCGAGGAGAGGACAGTGCCTCGGGGGCCAGAGCTCCTTTCCTGCTTTGCCCTGCTCGCTGTCCGGACTCGAGTGCTCTGTACTGGTCCCCGTCGCGGTGACCTGTGGCTCTGACTTTCCGCTCTGAGCCGCAGCGAGCGTCACCCTCGGGCTCCGGCCCCAGCAGGTGCTCGGGCCTCCTGGCTCCCCCCTCCCCCGCACCCCCACCACTGCTGC
Organism: Phyllostomus discolor; assembly: GCF_004126475.2. Taxonomy (NCBI): domain Eukaryota; kingdom Metazoa; phylum Chordata; class Mammalia; order Chiroptera; family Phyllostomidae; genus Phyllostomus; species Phyllostomus discolor. Next base: position 611,615 of record NC_040912.2, read on the forward strand.
CAGGAAAGGGATGCTCTGTGAGAACCCGGGCTGGCTGTCGCTCCCGGCTCGGCGCTGCTGCTCAGGGCGGGGGGGTGGGGGGGGATCCAAGCTCCTCCCAGGGCCAGGGAGCCCCTGCGGGGGCTCCGAGTGCACCCAGCCTCCTCCGCCCAGCGTGGCCCTGGGAGTCAGGGCCCGGCTCCACAGCACAGGGTCTCGTGGGGACGGAGGACATCCGGAGGACGCCAGAGCCAGCCCCTTCCGATGCTTGAGTCCCCCCAAGTTGTCCGGCTGAGCCGCCCGCAACACTTCGCAGGGCCCGCCGGGCTGCAGGGCACCCCGCACGCTCGGGGAGGGGTGTGCACCACGCCCGTGTGGTGCCAGCCGGCGGCCCTGGCTGACAGCTGACGTTCTCCTACAAGAGTCGAGGAGTCTTCCACGAATGCGTTTGTGCCTGGGCTGAAGGCCACCGCCTCACTCCCCCCACGCCTGAGGTTGCCGTGGCCAAGAGAGCAGCCCCCTTAAAAAGCTGTCTCCACGCTGGCTCCCATCGTGAGGGACCAAGGCGCCCCCACACTGGGGTCCCGATGCCGCCTCGGCCGAGAAAACGCCCTTTATCCGAGGGAGGTGGTGTGTCGGGTGGAGGTGCACACAGTCTCCCTAACCCTACGGCCCATCCACGGCGGCCTGGCCCCGCCCTCGGGGGCTCAGCGTGGCCACAGCCTCTCCGGGCAGACCCCCTGAGCCAAGGCTTCTGGTACCAGTGATCGGAGGACCTGCTCCAGAGAGCAGTCGGTGAAGGGGTCGGGAAGGGGTGGCGTGAGGAAAGGGGGCGCCAGGTTCGGGGGAGACCCAGGCACAGGGGACCCCCCGGGGACCCGGGCGGAGGGTCACGCTCCATTGGCAGAGTGTCCCACCCTCGGGACACTCTGGGCCCTCATTCTCCTGCTGGAGGGGGACACCGGTGGGACCACCCCAGGGTGGGCCTTAGCTTGCAGGCAAGCCCCTCCTCAGTTGTGGGAGGGGGTGCCCAGTCCAGCAGCCCGAGGGCGCCCGTGGAAGACAGCTCAGGTGGCACTGGAAGGGCCCCCGTCCGTGGGAGCGGGGGCGGCGCTCAGTGCTGCAGAAGGGATCTGAGATCACTGGAGGCGTTTTTAGAGAGAGGGGAAGGGAGGGAGAAAAAAGAGAGAGAAACATCCGTGTGTGGCTGCCTCTTGTGCGCCCCCTCCTGGGGACCTGACCCACAACCCAGGCATGTGCCTTGACTGGGGATCGAACCAGCGACCCTTTGGTTTGCAGGCTGGTGCTCAATCCACTGAGCCACACAGCCAACCAAGAGTTATTCTTGACTCTACATTTTCAGCCAAAAACAAAACATGTAAATCAGGGGATTTCCTTACAGAATTTGGAATTAGAAAAGTGGGATTTCTGTCCTCTGTTCATTGCAGTGTGCCAGGAGCCAGCCCTCACCCCTCCTTCCCCAGCCCGGGCGTGTCCGGACACCTGTCCAGGTGCTCTGTGTGGGCGGCCCCGCCCTCCTGCCCTCGGGCCCTGGAGTCTTGCTGGGTCATGGAATTGCTGCCACTCATCTAGAAAGCAGCGATGAGGTCACGGTTGCTCAGGGCAGCTCAGGCCGGCGAGCCTCCGGGCTCCACAGCTGCCTGAGCAGGTGCAGCTGCCGGTCCCCATGCGGCCCTCGGGCGACAGCGAGGGGAACCCCTTCCCGAGTCCCCAGGAGTGCGCAAGGGGGCTGTGGGGGAGGGGAGAGCAGGGGAGGGCACCCACGCAGGACGGGGGTGGCGGCTTTTTTCTGTTCGATGGGAACCGAGTGTTGGGGGGGCCGAGCCGGGGAGCCCTGCCCCCCTCGCCCCCCGCCCCAGACGGTCCCCATGCCTGGACGTCCCTCTGCTCCCATCCAGGTCCCTGGTCCCCTCGCTTCCTTCCTCCCCGGAACCTCTCTGTGCCACCGCCCGACCCGGTGCAGCCTGCCCACGCGGTCTGTGTGTGGGACAGGGGCTCCCCTGGACGCCGAGCGGGGGGGGGGCGTGTGCACGTGGCCCCCAGGCACGCAGGGGCCAGCCTGCAGGAGGGGAGCCCCCCGTCCCGCCTGCTCACTGGACGGGGAGGACACTGAGGCCCGTCACTGCCCAGCGTGGGGGAGGGCTGCCGGCCCCCCCAGGGGCTCCCTCAGGAGTGTGTGTGTGTGCACACGCGTGTGTCCCAGGAGTCAGGCTGCAGGACCAGGGGTGCCGGGGTATGTCAGGAAAGGCCACCTGCTTCCCCGGCAGAGAGGGGACATGGTCAGAGCCTGTTCTTGGGCAAGGTCAGTCCCAGTGGCCCTGACCCGTCACGGGCCCAGTGCGGCTGGTGGCTGTTACCCGCTGACCTCCCTGTGATGGGCTGGCCCCTGGAGCCCATGGCTATGTAAGGGGGTGTCAGACGGGGACCCTGTGGGGCAGGTCGTGAGGGCCGACCCTGGGGAGGAGCGGGCCGGGTCACCTTGTGCAAAGGCCATTCCCAGCCTGTCCCCAGGGCACCCGCGTGAGCAGACCCTGGGCCGCCGACCCCTGCTGTGGCCCGAGACCCCAGGCAGGCAGGAGACAGACAGACCGATGGGGTTTCGTGCTCGCTGCTTCGGGGTGCGCTGGGGCGACTCCCTGGGCGGGCAGCACCAGCCACGTTCCAGGGAACATGGAGCCGGACTCCCCCCGCCTGACTGGGCAGCGGCCCCCTCCCCGGGGACCCGGGGCAGGAGGTGGTCAGGAACCCCGTCAGCCCCGGTGTCAAGGAATGCGTCTCGGCGGGCTGCAGGCACTTCCTGCCGCTTGTGTCACGGGGTTGAGACATCGCCGGGAGGGGACGGGGATGGAGAAACCTCTCGGCATTTCTGGCGCACCAGCGCTTTTTCCATTCAGAAGAACTCCTTCCACTGCCTCATTGTTCTCAGAATAAACGTTTATGGAAAGATGCTGTTAGAGGAAACGGGGTTTGGCAATCATTCCCAATCCGCTGCTCTCTCCCTGGTCCCGGGGGAGCGCAGGCTGGGCCCGCCGGAGGGCTCTCGGGGCCGGTCAGCATCTGTTCGCTGTGGCCCGCGTTTCCGCAGGGCCTCGGCCTGGGCTGACGGCTGACGGCTGGTTGGTGTCGGGAGTGCCAGGGTCTGTGCAGGGGGGCAGAGTTAAGTCCCGGTCCTCTTCCTTCCCTCCCGGGGTGTTCCAGTCCTCACTGTGACGGAGGGGCTGCTCTTGAGGGGGCCCCGGGCTGGCGGGGGCACGGCCACGGGCCGGACACACCGGGGGTTCGCTCATCCGATCAGGGGAGACTCACATACATCCACACCGGGACACTGATTCCCGAAACCTGAAGTCACAAAGGACGTACCTTAAAACCGGCGAGAGAACACGACACCCGAATCGCAGCAGACCTAGAGCGAAGACGGAAAGTGTCAGCGGGGACACAGGGGGGCACTCGGTGACGGTGACGGTCGGCGGCCCGGAAGGGACAGCAGTGCGGGTGTGGGAGGGCCGCCCTGCCCACGGGGGGACGTGGCCGCACGCACAGTGCCCCCCGCCCAGAGTCCACGTCCCCTCCAGCACTCAGGAGAAGCGTGCGGTTGCTCGGTTGCAGAGAAGCTAACAAAGTGGAAAGGACACACGACGACGAGTTATCCCACCGGAATGACACGAGGTGAGGGGCCTGCCCCCGGTCACGGAAGTCTCCGAACGCTCCAGCACCGGGCACACGGCTGAGCAGTCCCTGGGCGGTTCAGAGAGGAAACGCAAAGGAAGCAAGTTGAAAAAATATATGGAGCTGAGCGAAAACGAAATTTAGTAAGTAGAAACTTGCGGACGCCGCCACGCCAGTGCTGGGGACTGTATTTGTGTCGCTAAGCAAACACATTACAAATAGGAAAGCCTTCAAGCTAATCACTTAAACCCTCAAGTGAACCTCGAAACTTCAAAAGGAGATAAAAATAAACCCAGAGGAGGCGGATGGAGGGAGTAATAGAGAACAGCAGAAATTAGTGAAACTGAAAACAGCAAATAGAGAAAATTAAGGAAAGGAAGAGATGGTTTGCCAAAACATCAGTAAAATCGGCAAACATCTGGCCGTCTGGGCGAAGACCAGCCGAAAGTGGCACACGCCGGGGACGGCCGGGGGCTGGGACTGCGAGTCCGCAGACTCCCGCGGGGGGGCAGAGGGGGCCGCGAGGCCGAGCCACCCTTCACGGGGGGACCTGGCAGCGGAGGGGGCCGACCCGGCTCCCCCAGAACACGAGCTCCCGCGGCTCCCTGGGCAGCGCCGGCCACGGGAAGAGCCCCCTAATCAGAGCGATGGCACCTGTGTTACTCCAGCCGCCACCCGTCTCTGGGTCCAGACGGTGTCTCTGGACCGTTCCACCGAACGTTTAAATAAGAACCAAGACTCATTTTTCACGACCGGCTCCAGAAGGAAGGCCGGCAGGGAGGCCTCCTGGTCCTCGTTGGGAAGCCGATGTTGCCTGGTTCTCGGAGCCCAAGACGGGACGGTGCGCACCCCCGCGAGCACACCAGGGACTGGCCTCCCCCGTGACCGGAAAGGCCAACGTCCTGTGTCACACTCTGGTAATGGAGCCGGGGGACGCGAGGGGGGGGTGCACACCGGGACTGCTGGGGGGGGCTGTCGTGGGTGCGAGAGGCTGGGTCACCGTCCGGATACACTGCACACGTGTACAGAGCAGACAAAGTGTCGCACCGCACAGCCCACTGCTAACGAGGGCCCATCCACCGACGCAACCAAGGCCTTGGCCGGACCTGACCCCGGGTGACAGTCACCCAGCAGGCCAGGTGAGGAAGGATCGTCACGTCCACGGCAAGAACATCTCCAGGGGCGTCAAACCCATTTCCCCTGGGGGGGGGGGCACGTCAGCCTCGAGGGTGCCTCCAAAGGCCGGATGTAACTTTAGGGCTGAGTCAGTGTAGCTACTCCCTAACAGTTCAGGGAGAGCTCAGTGCCGCTACCCGGGTAGAAACCAAGTGCCGGGCGGATAAGCCAGGTGGAGGCCGGATTCGCCCCTGCCTTGTGCTCGCCACCTGTGCGCCACAAGGAGCCACAGCCCACCTTACCCTCCGTGGGGGGAGGCCGAATTCCTTCCACCTATTATGCTTGAGTCTCCCCCACATTCCGAGGTTGAAAGCCCAACCTCAGGTCAAAGCACTTGGAGGCGGGGCCTTGGGAGGTCAATGGGTCACGGGGGTGGGGCCTCCATGAGTGAGATCCGGGTCCTTCCAGGAGGCCCCCCAGCCAGCCCTCCCGTGCTCAGCGCTTTCGGAAGACCCTCCCCCAACCCGGAAGGCGCCTCCCCAGGCCCCCCCCCAGGCCAGGCAGACTGCTGGGCCTGGGGCCTCCGGAGGAGCCGGGGGAAGTACATCGTTTCTGCCCTCGGTGGGCCGCCTTGTCCCCGCGCTCCGTCACAGCAGCCACACTCGCTGGGCCCCCGCCCCTCCCCCAGGTCAAGCTCGAGGCCAGGGCACCCCCTCCCCCGTGCACTCCCACCTGCCTCAGTGCAGGCGCCCAGTGGTGGGAGAAGGCGAGAAAAGACCCCTCGGCGCCCCTCCCGGAGGGGGCAGACGGCGCTCACTCCGCGGAATCGCCCTCGGAATCCACGGCAGGGGCCCGGAATTCGCGAGTGCGTGCGCCCGCCGGCCGCCCCCAAGGGCAAACCCACAAAACTCAGTTGAACTGTCATGAGCTTCCCCGAACGCGGGGGGGGGGGGGGGGGGCGGGACATTGCCACCGGGTCTGCGATGCCCGCCCCCAGACCTCCGTGGGGTGCGGCCCAGAGGGATCCGGGTCTCTCCCTCGTTGCGGGGCGACCCAGCTGCTCTGACATTTGTTCCCATGGAAAGGCTGTCACGTCCCCGATAAACCGCCGTGCCGACACCGTCGGCATCGGTGCCCCGCGTGTTTCTGTGTGTGTGTGGACCCTCCCCTCCCCCCTGCCGGTCCGCGTGAGGTCCGCCGGCCCATCTCAGGGGACACTTGGAATTGGGGTGTAAATCCCCCCAGACTTCTCCCTTTGGCTGATGCGGAAGCGCGCTGACCTTAACAAGTTTAGCATGTCATGGCTTACAAAGACGAAAACCCCGATCTTTAACATTTTTCTGGTGCCATGAACCGAAGTCCACAGATGACCCAGATTTTCCCCAGTTTTCCCCTAATATTCCTCTCCTGCCCCAGGATCCCGCTCAGGACGCCACGTGACACTCGGCCGCCTGGTCCCCGCGGCTCCTGTGGGGGCGACAGTCTCCCTGAGCCCCGAGTCCGCGCGGGTTTCGGGGCGCGTTTCTGTGACCCTAGATCGCTGTGTTGCACTGTGTTCCGGCACCCTGGGTCAAACCATCTGCCAAGCACACTTTTAAAAAATAAATTTAAGAGCTAATTTCTCTCCTCGTTAGAAAATTAAGGACTTTTTTCTTCTAAGTTAAACTCTGATAAACGCGTGAAGAACTGGAAGTCACTGCGAGTTCAGTGTCCGCGTGGGACACAAGTTCCTCCCCCACGCGCATTGCAGGCGCCGCCCCTCTTCGCGCCCTGCGCCCCGCCCGGTTTCTCGTTGCTAGGATACAGCGTATCAACGACCCCTGGTCCAGCCTTTGGGAGGGGGCTGGCTGCCTGGCCCGGATCTCGTCCCCCGCGGACTCCCGGCCACTCTCGGGCTCCCACCCGAAAGGGAGGCTCCCCCCTCTGGGCAGGGTGGGCTCCCCTGTGGGACGTTCTCGGGCCAGATGCCCCCTTTCCTCGTGGGACTCCCTCTGCCGTGGCCGGTGGCTACCGGTCTGGCGAACCGGTCTAGGCCTGTCTGGTGCCGGGACCATTGCGGGTTTCTTTGCGTGGAGGGGGCTGTCCTCCCGGAGCCCCCGGGGAGGGGACCCCCACGTAGGGGTGCCGGTCACCCAAGGCCAGCCACCGGAGTGCTGACTGTCCATCTCCCACTGTCCGTCTCCCACCGCCCGCGCCCCAGGCCCCGAGAGGCCCGCCGCGGGTGTCCCGAGGGCCGGCTGCCCGGGCAGACTTGGCCGTGGCCCCCGGATCCCCGCGGCCCCACCTCCTCCGCCGGCTTTGATGTGGGTTTTGGCGCCGGCAGCCCGTGCCCAGACGAAGGGGACAGGGTGAGTCAGAGGCCGCGGGGGAATTTGCGCTCTGGCCTGACGTGGGGCAAACGAGCGTCTCATGTGGAAAACATTCCGCCGGCGTCTCCATTTGCTCCTCCGGCAGCACTCGGAGCGGCCGCAGCGCGGCTTGGCTCGGAAGCGCGTTTCCACGCCGGAGAAGGAGCGCCCCGTGTGGCGCGTGTCCCGTCCGTGTGGCCCCCGGACGACGTGGGGCCTGGGGAGTCACTTGGTGCGCGACGACGGCCGTGCCCAGTGGTGACGGCGGGGAGACCTGCTGGCCCCCGTCCGCGTGTCCAGCCGCCGAACCCTCGTGCCCCACGAGGCCGGTGCCGGGGCGGGTCCTGCCCACGAGCAGGACTTCTTTCTCCCCGACTCCACCAAAGGTCACTTCTGCCCAAGGGTCACATGGCCGTCACTTCCAGGAGGCACTCCCCACCCCCGCGCGCCCCCGGCCACACGCAGGGGGCCTGGCTCTCCGGGCCTGTGGGGTCTGGGCCAGGCCTGCTGGTGGGTGTGCCCCCGGGACGTGTGGCTCCTGCCGGGCTCAGCCACAGCCAGCGGGCTGTCCCCGGGAGAAGTCTCAGCGTGTTCACGCGCCTGTGGGCCGTGGGGTGTGCCGGGCCGGCGTGCTGGGCCGTGTCCCCAGCTTGGGCGGGCCGGGACGTGGGCTTTGAGACCGGGACCCGCAGGTGCCCCTCCCGTCGCGTCGTGTCGGGGGTCCGTGATGCGGCCGAGACCGGGACACGGCGAGGTTGGCTGCGTCCCCGGCCAAGGGTGGGCCCAGGGGTGTCCACGCGGGAAGTTACCGGCACCCCCGTTCCGGCCTCTGGTCCCTGACCGCTGAGTCCACGCCGGGAGGACAGAGACGCTTCTAGCGGTTTGTTAGGGTCGCAGCACAGTTACAACCGCGGCAGGAGCCGCTCAGCGTTTGCGGGAGGCGCTGGGAGGCCCCGCCCCTTCCATCGAGCCCGGCCCCCCGCGCTGGGCGTGGCCAGCCGACCTGAGGACGGTCACCACTGTCCAGTCTGGTGCCGGGCCGGCTCCCGTGGGCATCCGCGGGAGCCCCTCACACGGGCTTCCAAACCGGAGCCGAGCTTGGGAACGCGTAGCGGCCCAGCTGCTCTCACCGCCCTGCACCCTCCCGGCGGTCTGTCCTGCTCGTTGGTCCCGGCGGGTGTTTTCGCCGGAGCCGTTCGGAGAGCGCCAGGTCCTCGTGGTTCTGACCCGCCCGTCCCCGTCAGCCCCGGGTGCGCGCGGTGCTCCCAGGTGCTTACCTGCCCCCCTCGACCTTCCCTGGCGGAGTGTGTGTCAGCTCGGCTGCCCGGTTTGCAATGGGGGCGGTTTGGTTTCTCACTGATGAGCGCAAAGAGTTCTCCATGGGCTGAGAAAGTGCCTTTCATTAAATATGTGGTTTTTAAAAATTTTAAAAAAGACTTTATTTATGTTTAGACAGGGGAGGGGAAGGAGAAAGAGAGGGAGAGAAACGTCCAGGTGTGGTTGCCTCTCGAGCGCCCCCTCCTGGGGACCTGGCCCGCACCCCAGGCCTGTGCCCTGACGGGGAACTGAACCCACGACCCTTTGGCTCACAGGCCGGTGCTCAGTCCACTGCGCCACAGCAGCCGGGGCTGTGACCCCCCCCCCCCCCCCCCCACGATTCCCTTCTGGCCTGCGGCTTGGAGGGCGAGCAGAAAACGACATTCGGCGGAACCCGGGCACTGAGCTGTCGGCCGCCCGGTTTTCCTGACCGTGGCCGAGGCCCGGGACCGTCTGGCTTCATCGTCCGTGTGCGTCCGTGCCTGTGTCACACGCGTCACCTGGTTCCACGCGGGTCCCTCCACCCCCCACTTGTCACCACCGAGCTGCCCGCACGCCACCTCCGCAGCCACACGCCCCCTGCTGGGCGTTCCTGGTCGCTCGCTCTCGGGCTCATCGGCCAGTTTTCGTCACCCCTTCCGTCCCCTCGACCACGCCGCCTGTGCCTGCCCCGCACCCCAAGTCCCACGCGCACGGCTCTGCCCCCACAGGGATGTAACCGGCCAGCCGCCGTTCCTCTCGCCGGCCGCCCTGCCTTCCCTGGGACTCTGAAGGGCTGGGGGCACACCGCGGGCATGCCCTGTCCGCCTCCCTGGGCTCGGGGGTGTTTTCTGAGACGCGCCCTTGTCGGGACCTGGACGCCACGGTGCGGCGGTGTCTCCGCCTGCCCGTCCGCCCCGACGAACTGCCTCATTGTCTGTGTGGCTCCGTCCACTGAGCCGCCCCAGCCAGCAGGAAGTCTTTTACAGACCCCAGGTTCAAGGTCTTCCCCAGACACGATGTCCTTATCAACCTCGTCCCCGAGCCTGTGGCTCTTCCAGCCTTTAAACTGTTTAGCTCCTTTGATCCTCTCCTTTTTTGAAGCTCATTTGAAAGAAGAGCTGACGTCTCTAACGTTGGTCACGTCCAGTTTCCCACTTACTGCATGAATGGTGCTTTCGGTGTTGCATCTAGGAACTCTGTGCCCAGCCTAAGACCAGACGGATCTCCCGCCTTTCCTTCTGGAGGGATCCCAGCCCTGGGTTTGCGCCGGGTGGCTGAGGGCGAGTCACGGCACTGAGTCACCTGCCTCCCCCGGGCATGGGGGCGGGCTGGGCAGGGGCGGTCCAGGGGACGGTGGCACGCAGCGCTTCTGTGCTGTGAGAAGGTTTGGGGGGCGTTTAAATGACTGGTAACACAGCAGCAGCCACACTGAAACTCCTTTCAGAAAAGGGTAACTTCAGAGCAGACCCACGGGCGAAATCACAGCGTGTGTTTGTGTTTTCAGAGCCGGATCCCTTGCGTCTGCCGACTCCACAGGCAGGTGCACGGCTCCCTCCCTCGTCGCTCCCCCAGGTGCAGCTGAGGGGGAGGAGCAGCCCCCACAGGTGGGAACCTGGCTGCAAACGCCCGGTGGGGGGGAGGGGTCCCCAGAGCCTTCTTTCCGGGACCGAAGCCGATGCCCCAGCTTCTGAGCCCTGCTGGCCCTGACCCTCCCGCGGCCGCCCGCCCGTGTGTGTGCGTGCATGCATGTGTGCGTGCGTGCGTGCGAGGCACCACGGGATCCAACACCCAGATGTTGTCAGGGCAGCGAAATAAAAGTCTGATCATGTCTGCAGTGAGTGACACTCTGGCTTGTGGGGACGTGACGGCAGAGAGCCACCCCGTCCGCTTCTCGGCCGGGCCCTCAGCTCTGTTTACACTCGGCGACGCCTCTGCTCGCCTCGCCTGCCTGGCTCCGCTCAGAAGGGGGGCGGGGGGGTGGGGGGGCGGCAGCATGAACCCGCACAGCAGGGCTCCCCCCCTGCCCCCCCGACTCTCCTCCTCCGTCCACGGAGCCGGACGCCAGGCTCCTCGCCAGCCTTTGGACAGTACTGATGTGACACAGGCAGTGGGGGTGTTCCCGGCCGCCCGTGGGGAGTCATCCTGGGCAACCCTGACTGCAGGGGTCAGATCCCCGAACTCGAGCCCCCTGCCCTGCGCGGGGCGAGCAGGAGGACGCAGAGCCGGGACCCCCGGGGCCTGGAATCCAGTGGACAGGCAGACTCAAAACCGTTGATTTTTTTTTTCCAGCTGCCGTTCTGCTTCTGGGTGGCAGGAACACTCTCCGTCGGATGGAAACCAGTTCCAGGCCCTCCTGTTCCACTGTCTTCTCGTGCATCAGACCACAGTCAAACACCTTCGAACCTGCCCCCGACACCCTCCCCACGAGGCAGCCGCGCCGGCTGGTTTTAACGGTCCCCTCCGTGTGTGACCGGGCTGTTTCGGGACAGTTATGGGATCATCATTTTCTAGATTCACCCTCTAATGACAAACAATGAACAATGAACAAAACACATTTTGTTCATCAAATTCAGCAGAATATTTAAGGTGTCAGCTACCAAGTGCTTTCACTAGTCCAAGCAACCTCGACACCTCTGGTACCTGGTCCCCCTCCCCTGGGGCATTTCAAACACACGTCGGAAGTGGGGGACCAGGCGGGCAGGTGACCCGCTGCGGTTTCAGCCGCGGGCTGCCGGGGCCCAGCTGACATGGGGCGGTCAGGTCCGGCTGCCGGGACCCTGAGCCCAGAGATCTACTCGGGAGGACAGAGCTGGGGGTGGGGGAGCCCCCCGACCGCGGACCCAGCGGCACGTTCTGGGGGGCAGCACTGACAACGGCTGGAGTTGCCCCCAGGTGGGGACGACGACATGCAGACTGACTTCTGTCCGGCTTCATCGTTGTTTTCTCCGTCCCACAGACGCTGCACCCGCGGTGCCTACCCCAGGGGTCGGGGGTCGCTTGGCGGAACGGTGCAGACCACCAGCCCCTCCGTCGGATCCCGGTTTGCTGAGAGTCGGGGTCACAGGAGACCGGGCAGGGCCCCCTGTCCTCCCCCCGGTGCTGGGCAAGCGGCGGCCTGCGGCTCTGGGCCGAGGGGCTTCCCAGAGGACAGCTCGTTACCTTCTCACGAGGAACCGGGGAGCAGGGGTCGTCCCCCGTCACCTTCCTTCCAGCCGTGACCCTGACTCGCCCCTGCAGACGGAACCTGGATGGCGTGGCCGGGGAGCCACGTGTGTCGCCCCCAGCAGGAGGACACGGGCCTCCCGGGGACACCAGCCACGTTGCCTGGGGACTGTCCTGCCCCCCCCCCCCATCCGAGACACTCAGAGGAGGGTGTGGTTTTCGGGGACACCTGGCGGGGAACAGAAGAGGCCTGCAGACGCCCGGACCTGGGCTGCCCGACGCTGTGGGGCCATGCACGGTGTCAGCAACGCTCGGGCTCTGGCGAGCGGCACGGCCGGCTGCCCGCAGTCCCGGCTGCCCCAGGGCGCGGTGCGTGCCGTGGTTTAATCTGCAACGCTGCCTCCTGCTTGAGGCCAGAGCAGCCGCCACGCCCGGCGCCCAGGTGCCAGGCCGTGACTCAGCCTCTCCCCGGGCCCCCCGCCCCTGACAGGTGGAGCGGCAGCGTCACCCGGGACCAGGCGAGGGCGGCGGCTCCCCGACACGCCCGGCAGGCGGGCAGGTCCCTGAGCCCCCACGTACATCGGGGAGGCTGTGGACAGGATTGTGTGGGGTGGGGGGGCGGGCCCCCCGGGGAACCGCTGAGGGGGCGTGCGTGGGGGTCTCCTTCCCCGTCCGGCGGCGGGTTCTCGAAGCCGCAGGCGTCTGCACCCCTGGGCCTGGATTCCCTGCGTCCCACGCCCTCTGCCGTGGCTGCTTCCTGGGAAACCAGGAAGACCGTCCAGTGGGATGAATGAACGGATCAGTAACTTCCTTCTCCAATGTGCCGTCTGGGAAACCCAGGATGGAACGTGGCCCCCTGGACGAGCTTGGCAGGTTGCGGGCCGTGTAATTTGTAACCACTTCTGCTGGAGGCTGGCGTGCGATACGCATCTGTGGATGCTTTCAGGAGCGCTGAGTCACCGGCTCGCTCGCCCCGGGGGAGCAAAACCTAAAAATAGCGAACATTCCTCCGGCGAGGATTCCTGACACGGAGCACGAGCCGGTCTGGCCTCGGCATCGGGGGTTGCCCGGCTTTGCCGCGAGGGAACTTTTCGGTCCCGAGTCCCCAGGGACTCCCTTGGCCTCTGTCGGCAGGCTCACCCCTGCGGCCCGGGGGACGGCCACGCACAGGCCCACGTCCCCACGGCGCCTGGCTGCCACCGGCCCACCCCCGACCGCCCGGCCTGTGGGGCAGGCTGGGGTCGCCGTCCAGCACCCCCCGCCCCCGTCCGCTGGCTGGTGCTCCGGGGTTCACGTGCAGCAGTGCCTCTGCTGCTCCCGAAAGGAGAGCCTCCGTCTGGGCTGGGATTTAAGCATGAAAACACCCTTGGAGTGCTTGTAACAACACGTCCACACACGGACGTCCAGCCTCTCTCCCCTCTTCCGCCACACCTGGCCGGGCGAGTGACCACAGGCACCGTGTCCCAGGGCGCCGCCCTCCCAAAGAGCGAACCCTCGCAGTGCGGGGGCGGCGCGGGGGGCCTGGCCTGGCGCTCGGCCCCTCACCCGTGCTCAGTGGAGGAGTTTCGGCTTCGTAAAGCCCACAGTAAGAGGTGGCCGCACCTGTGGTCCCCGAGAGCCCAACGATAGCCCGGGGAGGCGGCCTGCCCGCGGGGAGGGTGGGCGGGAGTGAGTGCTCAGGCCAGAGACCAGTGGCCGCACGGTGCCCACGTGCGGGCTGCCCTCGGGTCACTCCTCGGACCTCGAGCCTTCGTCTGCTCCGAGCCCAGCTCCCTGACCCGGGTCACCCGACACTCAGTCCCCCCAGGCAGGGCTGTTAGGAGTCTCAGCGGGGAAAACCACCCAGAGGCCCCAGGAAAACGGACCAGTTCTCTGGTTCCCGTTGTGAGCACCCTCTCTGCGTGACCTGCGGGCGGGCGGCTGCGGGGCCGGGATCCTCGTGCTCTCGGCGGCGGCACAGCCGGGACGGGTCACGACCAGGCGCTCGTCCGTGTGACCGGCAGCTGTCCCTCTCCCCTCCGGACAGAACGGGCCCCTCCCGTAACGGCAGACTCTGGGCCCGACAGACGTCTCCCCCCGCCTCCTGTGGGCCGGAGTGGCTGAGCCAGCCTGCGGGGCAACGGGTGCCTCAGAAACACCCGGACCTGCCGCCGCCTTCGAGTCAGCACCAGAGGATGCTCCCCGGCCGCGCGCGGGCCCTCGGCTTCCTCTGGGGGCTGCGGCCGCTTCCCCAGGCTCCCTCCGGGGGGGGGGGGGCCTCCCCTGCTCCCCTGCTCCCCTGATGCTGAGCAACGCTGAGGTGACGTTCCAGCAGCCGTGTGGGGGCCGCGGACCACGGGGCCTGGGGCGGGAGAGCGTGGGCCGAGTGAGGCCCCGAGGGTCTGATCTGACCTCGGGGGCGGCCTCGGCTGTGGTCTCCGTCGTCCGGACGGCACGCATCTCTCTGGCTTCTAGGCTGCCCCCCCCCCGCCCCCCGCCCCCGCCTCGCGTTCCAGGGGCACCTGGTCCCCCCTGGAGCGGGGTTGCACGGTCCAGACAGCAGGGGCTGTGCCTTTGGCGGGGGAGAGTGTACGGCCCTGCCTGAGCCTTGTGCACCAGGCAGGCAGGGGACACCCGCAGCACAGAGGTCGCGCTCACGCGGCATGGGGGCAGGCGCTCATGCCCGGAGCCGGGTCCTCCTCCTCGGAGGGGCAGAGGGTCTCCCGGCTCAGGAGCCCCGACTCCTGCCTCTTCACCTGTCCGTCCAAGCCAGGTCCCCCGGGGGCTCTGCCCCAGCCACTCGTCAAAGGGCTTCGAGGTGAACTAGCGGTTTGGGATCGTGCGGCGAGTCCCCAGGGTCAGTCCACACCAGCCGGCCCTCCCTCTGGGCATCTCCCGGCCCCGTTTCCACGGCCGACTCCAGATGAGCTTGCAGTGACATTTCACCCTCGGTCACAGTGCTGGCTGCCGACAGTCGGTGGAGATGGCGTGTCTCCGAGCGTCCTTGAGAACGCACCCACGACAGCGTCGCCCAGGGAATGGGGACCGAGAACCGCCCGCCTGCCGGACCCAGGGAGTCATAGGAACGTCTGCCCCCGAGTCCAGCGCCGTCCGCGGTTGCTGCTCGTGGACGGGTGGTGGGGCGGGGGGGACGCTGGAGTCACAGGTTTTCCGAACATGTGGCGAAGCTGCAGAAGGAGATGAGGCGCAGGCGAGTTCTGGCTTTGAGGGAGGACGTCTTCAGCTCCTCCCCTGCGCTCTGTGCCGCGGTCGCTCTGTCTCTCTCTCCTCTTGTTGCGGAGTTTTCCGTACTAACTGTTTCTGTCGCCTCACATCTCAGTATGCCTTCGCCCGGTGCAACCTGACCTTTGCCCCTAACGTGCCGCTGAAAATGTCCCCGTTTCCAGGGCCTGTCTGAGAGGGAACCCCCCCCCCACCCTGCCCGTGTCTGTGGAAGTCTCCGGAACAGGATCCGTGGGAAGAGATGCAGGTCAGCCAGGACGGGGGTCAGGTTCGGGTGGAGACCTGGGGGGAGGTGGCCAGGCACAGGAAGGGGCTCCCAGTCTCTGGGACAAGTTCAAGGTGGATCCCTGGAGCAGCTGGGAGGTGCGGGATGTGAAGAGCGGCCGGGAAAGAACAGACCTGGGGAGAGGGCCTGCCCAGAGGCCAGAGCAGACGGGGGAGGGGCGGGAGGAAGGGCACCAGGGCGGCGAAAGGGCGCAGGCCGAGGAGGGGTCTCTGTGCTGGGCAAGGTGCGGGAAGGTGCGTGCCGGCAGCTGTGCGGGCACGTGAGGCATGAGCACCTCATGGATGACGGACGTGACACACCGAGTTCCTGCGTGTTGCAGGATTTGGGGCACACGTTCCGACAGTCTCCTCTGCCCGAGTCCTGCACCGGGGCTCGTCCGACGTGGTTGGAAGCACGTGAGCCACACAGTTCCCACGGCGACTGCCAGGCACGGGATGTGAACCAGGAGGTGCATTCTTGTGTTGCCAGGGCAACAGCGACTCACCATACATTTCCCGTGGTTTACGAGTGGAAACTAGAAGTTTCCAGCCTGTGACCTGAACCGCCCCGGAGAAGAGCAGTCTCCGGAGGCCGCGGACGCCCCCACTGTGCGAGCCTGGCCGGGGGTTCGCTGTCGTGCGGGAGTTGGGCAGGCTCACCTGTGAGTCAGCCCCGCTGACGCTCGGTGGGGGCGGACAGCCGACCGCTGCGGGGGTTTTGCTACAATAAAGCGAGTGAGTGAGCACGGGAGATCGCTTCCATCTGTGAGAAGTTCCTCCAGGAATTCTGGCGGCCTGGGAGAGCCAGGACAGCCTAGGGACGGAACTCTTGAGATTTGGGGCAAAGACACTTAGCGGGGGGGGGGGGGTGAAGGGAGCTTCCTTGCCTCAGAGCGCACCCCGAACTCATTTCCCACGGTGAGACGTGCGGGGAGGTCGGGGCCCCTGCTGGTGCCGGCCTCCCGAGAAGGAGCGAGCCGCCGGGGCTGGCGCGGCCGCGGTGACGGGGCGACCACGGACACGGGTGGATCGGAGACGCCCACGGCGCTGCCACGCTGCAGGAGATTCAAGGACTGGCCCACATTTCATACCTGGAGATGATCACGGAGAGCCAGCCGCCCGCCTCCCAGACGGCCCGGGAGGCACCGGGATGGTGTCTGTGTGTTACCACCCACCCGGAAGCACATCAGCCCCGACGCAGCAAGAGCCACGCACACTTTCAAAGCAAGTTTGACTCCACGTGTATGTTTGTGTGTGGAACCTCTGGACTCTGAGAAGCGAGAAACGGAAACACCCAGGAAAACACTGTGGCGTCAAGTTTCTTCGGACCCAAGGGCAGATCGCGAGCAAGCGGAAAGTCGAAGGAGAAACACTAAATCATTACTGACGCTAAACACTCGTTACGAATCACACCGGAACATCGCTTTATGCGTTAGTAAAACCCACCACAACAGAACAGCAGCTCGAGGCCCCCTGCTTGCTGTGGTCTCCCCGAGATGCGCGCCAGGCACTCTCGGGGCGGGACGGGGCGGTGGCGCTGGGCACAGAGTCCGGCAATGTGTCCGCCACAGCCCACGCTCGCCTGGAGAGACGCCGGAGCGGCGGTCGGGTGGCAGGGCCCGGAGATTTCCTGAGGTCACACGGAGGCCATTCCGTCCTCCCTGGGAAGCTGAGAGGAGGACGCGGTGGCAGGAGGCTGGGTCCCAGCCTGGCGCTGTGTCCCCGTCCGTCGTCTGTCGGAGCAGGTGCGGCCGACCCGGAGGGTGCAAGCGCCGGAGGAGGCTTGGCCGGACTCTCTGGCTCGGGAGCACGCGTCTGCCCTCACCGGAACATTCCGAGTAACAATAACCCAACGGGCCCCTCTGCCGGCAGAGGGTAGGGGCGTTTGAAAGTAAATCTCATTAGCACGGCACATTTCCTCCCTTTGACTCCACATCGTCATGGAAACTTTGTGTCTTATTTTTGTGTTTGAAAACCACCCACAGGCTATTTTTCCAGTGGACTACAAATTGCGTTAGAAACTAATTTGTCCCTAGTGAAAACCGCAGCGCAGAAGCGCGCTCCTAGGTTCTAGATTCTGGGAAAGTGCCTGGCTGTGTGGACACCGTGGCCCAGGCTGGGGCCAGACGCGGCTCCCACGGCGACGGACAAACGCAGGCCGGGGCTGGGACCACCACCGAGGCTGTGGGCCCTCTCTCCCACGTCTCTTCCACGAGGGCCCCTGTGGCAGTTACCAGGGGTCCTAGCATTCCTGGGGACGGAGCACCCACCATGGCCCCAGTTCAGAGGTTCGCAGTGCGTTCTGTTCTTTAGGGGCAGGAGTGCGGAGCTGTGGAGTCGCAGGTCTGGGGCCCCGAGGGGCCGTTTTGGGTCTGGATGACCTTGGGTGGTTCCAGCGTTTGGATCCTCACCCCCGCTCTGGCCACACCATCAGCTGCCGCAGAACGGGATGGAGGCCGCGCGGCCCTGGCCGGGCGCCAGCTCTGCGGGACGCGCCAGGAGAGACGGTGACCCCGCAGGGGGGCGCTGAGACCTGCAGGGCTGGAGCCAGCTCTCCCATGTCACAGACTGGAGGGTGACAGAGGTCCCCTGGGACACTGTCTCTTCGTTCTGGTGCGGTGGGCTTCCCGCCCCCGAGTGTGATGCACTGTGAACCTCTGCAGTCCCCTCACTCACGGAACGCCGGCGAGGACCTCCCGGCCGGCCCCCCCACGGTGCGGGGGGTGCAGGCAAGCGGGCAGCATCGTGTCTCCTCTGCAAGTGAGACACCGTCGCCCCCGCCCCCCCACTTGCGTCCGTCCGTCTGCCGACGGGAAGGGCACGCAGACCCGCCCCTGGGCCGCCCGCACGCGCAGGCGCAGTCAGAGCTGGACGCCTGCACCCACGTGACGCGTAGCACAAGGAACCTAGTCAGCGCCTCCGCTGCTCACAGAACAGAGCATGCGCCAACACACCCCGGGGGCCTGCAAAGGCCTCGCCCCCTCGCCTCTGTCTGGCAGGAGCCCCTGCCTGAGTGGGGGGCGTTCGCAGCCTCTCCCACGTGATACTCTCCTCGTCCGAGCTTGTGAAGACCCGCCTTCGCTGTGCGCGCTTTTGTACCGGCGGACTGGTGGCTGGTGGCGTGCGTGCGTCTCCTCCAACAAGACAACGTCCCTCCCCCGCTCATCGTCGCCTGCCCGCCCCACCACGTCCTTTTCCTGACCCGTTTACTTTCCCCTCTAGTTACTTTCCCCTCTAGTTTTCCCTCTTTCCGCGCGGAGCCCTGCCTTTCCAAGGCATCCACTCGCAGCGACGCGGCGCTGTTCCCTCCGCCCGCCGAGGCCCTTGCGTAGCGCCGCCCCACCCCGGTCCCCGGGCGCCGCCTGCGCGCCGACGTTTTCCTCTGCAGAAGGTTTTCTTCTGCGCCACGTTCACGGAACAGCAGCACCGCAGAAGTGACTGCCGCCCACGCGCGCTCCGTGTTGCTCCGTGCCCGGGCGCCCAGAGGAAGGTGCGGGCGGCCGGAAGTTTGTCCGGTGGGGGAGGGGAGGGACGAGTGGTGAAGGCGTCCCGGGCTCCATCCTTAGAAGAACTCAGCACCTTCTTTTGGCCAAAGCAGCTCCCGCACGCTGCCCCCTTGCCGCCCAGAATAACGTGTTGTTGCGCCCGTTCCTAACGGCTGTAACCCAAACGCTTGTTTTGCACAGACTGGGAACACTCGTGTGGTGTTCCCCCAACCACAGGGCCGGGTGGTCTCCTTTAGAATCAGCCTGGTGTTCCCCCCAGGGGTGGGGTGGGGGGACCCCACCTTTCTCTTATGTTCTTGGCCCTGGTTTGCTGACATTCTGTTAGGACATGGTCATCCGAGCCCCAAACCACTTCGATCTGTAGTTTTCCTTTTCCACACACCTAATTTGTATTGTATTTGCACTACCACCCTAAGCTTGTCTTGGGAGTTCCCCTCATTCTTCAGTTCTCTGGAAAGGTTTGTGTAAGATTGTAATTTCACGCCCCCTGGGTTTCTCTGACATGACTCACTGCACACGTGCCCGTGTTGCTGTGCCGTGCCCCGAGAGCGTCTTATATGCTGTTCTAATCGCTGTGAGGGCCGGGGGCACCTGGAGGCGTCTGTGTCGCCACGGTGAGCTTTAGGAAGCTGTGTTTCGGCAGGGAATTGTCCAGTCTCTTCATTTGCAAGTTACTAGCAGGCTCCTGCTGGTCCCGGCCGAGGACAGAGGCCCTGGCTCCCTGCCCGCCGGGACCCCAGCCCAGCGTGACCACGACCTGGGAGCCTCCGCATCCAGCCCTGCAGGCCTGGGCTCCCTCTTAAACCCGGAGACAACCCGGCAGCCAGGGCACTGACCGGAGGGGCCCGTCACAAACCGCCTGGTCGGTGGCTGCTTTGTCTCCCGAGACCAAAATTGGGGGGCTGTGTGAGGACGCTGCCGAGAGCTGGAATCAGCCCGTGGGCCCTTGCACAGGCAGCGGTTAGACCGGCTGGAGCAGTCACACCCCGGGGTCCTGCCACACCTTCACCGCGGGCACCTAACAGTCACCCATCTGGGTCTCGGATCAGGGACTCTTGGAGGGTCTCTGGACATCTGGCACCACCCTGCCCACCCCTCCTCCCACACCTGCTGCCCAGTGGACTCTGCCCTGCTGCCCAGCTCCCCCTGCACTGGCCGTGGTGACCCTGGTGGTTTCCCCTGTGGACTGTGACTGGAATAAACATGGACATACCCCTGGCTGGCGTAGCTCAGTGGGTTGACCTCGAGCTGCAAACCAAAGCATCGCAGGTTCGATTCCCAGTCAGGGCACATGCCTGGGTTGCAGGCCACAGCCCCCAGCAACCGCACATGGATGTTTCTCTCTCTCTTTCTCCCTCCCTTCCCTCTCTAAGAAATAAATAAAATCTTTAAAAAACTGCATCTTTCTAAAAAAAAAAACCCACAGACACACGCGCACATGTCTCGATCATAATCGCCCCTGGAACACAGACGAAGATGCTGAAGCTACACTTCCCAAGTGAAGACAAGCAGGAAGGTGAGAAGGAGTCTTCCACGTAAAGCTTCCGAGACTCCGGGGAAGAGACCAGCAGGCACTGGTGGAGGCGCCGCTTGGAGCCAGTTGTCCTGAATCGATGACGCTTTCAAACCCAGGCGTGTGTCTCCCGCAGCGACGGAATTCCTCCTGGCGCTGCGTTTCCTGGCCCCCGGACTCCGTGTGTTTTATGCGAAAAGGCGGAGCACGCATGCCGAGCACGGCACACTGGCCATCGCCGTGGCAGCCCGCGAGGGTTACCGTTCCGCTCTGTTGCCGGTTTTCTGCAGAGGCGCCTGAAATCTCAGGCAGGACGCGGAGTTGAATGTAGCCGTTTTCCCGCCTCTCGGCAACGGGGACCCACCCCGAAATGAGCAGGAACCCAAGCCAGAGCGCCCCCTGCCATCTCCGTGCAGCCGTGCCTCACGACGGCGCATCTCGGCGGAGAAGGTTCAGCTGCTCACCTTGCCCCCGTCCGGAAAGCCAAGCCCGTTTGTGCTGCGGCATCGGCCGAGCATCCCAAAGCCAAGGCCGGCTCCCGGTCCAGAGGCAGCAGGAACGCAAACCCGCGCAGCGGTGTGCGCCTTCCCTGGGCCTGGGGGTAAACCCGCTTTTCCCTGCGTCCCGGCAGGTGTCGCTGAGCCGATCGGCGGTGCCGAGAGTGACCAGGTCTCTGGGGAGCGGATGACTGAGGGTCCCGTGCCTCCAGCACCACTCGTGACCCGGGAGGACACAGGCACGTTTGGCGTCGGCCTGCCTGAAGGGCTATTTTTAGACGAGCGTTTGCAACACAGTTGCTCGGGTGCGAGCTGTGTTGAGACGAGTGCCCGGCCTGCCGTGCAGCTCCGTGCGGGAAGATTTATTGGAGGGCTCCTCCGGGATGTGTGAGCCAGAGATGGGGCTCCTTGCGAAAGAGCAGAGCGCGCCATAAATCAGACAGCTCATCGGCACCAGCGGGACGGTCAGGTCCCGAGTGTTTCCACAGCGATCACGTCCGAGGTTCTGCTCCAAGCTGACTCAGCGCTGGCAGCACCGGGCGGGAGGAGGAGGAAGGTGGCAGCCAAGGGGGCGGCTGGTCACAGAGCAGGACGGGGTGTGGACGGGCAGTGGAACAGCGTTCCCAGGATGCGGGCCCAGCTGCCCTGCCCCCACCTGGGGCAGGAGGGGCCTGCAGAGACGGGGGAGGTGCCGGAGGGGGAAGGTGGCAGGGCGGGCAGGTGTGGCTCAGCGGGTCACACACGACCTCAGGCCACCGGCCGTCACGAGCACCTGGGACACTTTCTAGTGAGAACCAGGGAGTGAGGACAGCGTTAACTGTGCAGCCCTAGACAAGGAGCAGAGAGGAAGGACACGGGGCTGAGACGGCGGGGACGGCAGGCGCGGCCGGCCCTGCGTGGGCCTGGACACAGTGGAACGCCGTGCGTGATTCACCGCCTGCACCTGCACGCGCCCCGGCGGCACCCCGCCCCTCCCGCGGCCCCCCCCCCACAGCCCCCCCCAGCGGGACCCTCTTCCCTTCCCGCGGGGAGCTGTTCTCTCGGCTGCTGAGGCCGGGGTCACGTGGCAGTTCTGGAACTTCCCACAGAGGGGGCTCTCCCGGGGGAAGCATTCCGTGTCCGGCCTCTTCCGCCCGGCATTCCGGCGGGGAGCTCCGTGCAGGTCACGGGTGGCCGGGGCTCGAGCACTCTGGTTCCGAGCCGGGCTCCTCCGGCCAGGTCCTGCGGAGACGCGGGCCCGCAGCGAGGAAGATGAAGGCTGGAGACCGCTGCCTCGGGCCGGAGCGCTGTCCCCTACTTCAGGATGCTGGTTTTTCTCCTGGCCTTGGGTGTTTCGGGCCTACGGTTGCGTGGAATGCATGCTGGGAGCTGTCAGACGCCCCGCAGGGCCTCTCCTGACCAGCACCGGTTGTCTGCCTGACCCAGGCGAGGAACGTGGGGGCTCAGCACGCCGCGCCGGTGCAGGTGCAGAGCGGGAGCTGCGGGCTGAGGTGCTCTTGCGCATGCGCCCCGGCCGGGACACGCCCCCACATGGACACGCCCCACGTGGACACGCCCCCACACTCACAGCCCCGCCCCGCCACAGGCCTTTCTTGCAAACCTAGCCAGCATCCTTCTTTGGCTCCTAGTCTAACTTCCAGCTGCCTGGGAATTTGGGTTTTTCTCATCAAGCTGCTCCGGAACCTAAGTGTAACGAAAACAACAACAAGAGGAAACAACAGCATGAAGCCCAGGCCTCGCCCGCGTTTCCCTCGGCACCAAGGCGTCAGCCCCAGGGGGCTCTGAGGTCCCCGGGCTCCCGCCCCTGGGTGAGCCGGGCAGCCGGCCACAGGGCGCCAGTGGTGTCTTTGGCACTCTCTGAGGCTCTCAAGAGCGACTGCTGTCCAATCCCCCGTGCAGATCTGGGGCAGCCGGGGGAGCCAGCCACTTGGGCTGATAGCAGGGCCGCTGGAGAGGGGAACTGGGTCATGTTGTGCAAGCTCCTGAAGATGGGGCCCAGATGCTTGGCGGTGGCCTGAGGTCAAGTCCGAGCTGCACCCGTGGAGCAACAGCGGCCGGAGTCACGCTTCCCGGCAGCCCGGGCCCGAGGGCTGTGTGGCCAGAGGCCCGAGAGGAGGACACCCGGGGCCAGCCTCTCTCCGGGACGGGGCACCGGGCTCGGTGGCCGGGACACTGGGGCGGGATTTCTCCCTGTGTGGTTTCTTAGGAGCAAACTCAACCTTGAACTTCCCTGTCTTTACACAGAAGGCTGATGCCTTCCAGAACAAAGTGACGGCAGCGTCCACGATGGCACCTGGGAGCCCCCCGCCCCTCCCCTACCCCTCCCGGGGGGATGGGGCTGCAGGAGCAACTGCCTGTGAGGAGGGGTAATCGGTGTTACGCGTCACTTTTCATAAGAACGTTCGTGTCACTTAGAGTTTGACAATGTTTCCACCGTTCCTCAGAGCGCAAAGGGAGGTGGTTTGGGCTCCCATGGTGATCAGGATCCCGGAGGGCCGGCCCCTCGGCCTCCCACCCCTGCAGGGGGTCTCTGCAGGGGGGCAGGGCTGGGGGCTCGGGTGCCACTTGGGGCAGAGCCAGCAGCGCCTCCTGCTGCAGTCAGAGCAGCGCCCAGTGTGCATGTGTGTGCGCATGTCCACGTGCATGTGTGCGCCCATATGTATGTGTGCACACGTGTGCATGCCCACGTGCATGTGTGTGGGTGTGAGACTTTAGCTCCTGTCCCCGGGGTGTCACGGCTGCATGTGGATGCCGTCTGCCCAGGGCGAGGAATCGGGCCGAGAACGTGGCTGTCAGAGGCGTCTCTGTGACGTCGCCAGGGACCTCGCCCAGAGCTGCCACGGGGTGCAGCAGACATGCGTGGGCTCTGACCATGAGGAAGTGGGTCCCAGCCCCGTCTCAGCCACGTGAGCCACGTGACCTGGGCAAACCCGCCGGCCCTCTGCAGCCTCCTCCTGAGCACCTGGGAATCTGAGGCAAGTCAACTCGGCCTCTGCCTCGGCCCCCTCCCCCACCCGAGTTGGGTACGATGACGGCGCTGCCCCCCACGCTCTCGGGAACGCTGAGCGAGGGACGACGTGGGACAAGCCCACCCCAGTGAGCCGTGCGGAGCCAGGCCCGGGGGTGTCAGCCCCCCAGACTCCGGACCAGAAGCGAGGCGATGCCCTCCAACCCAGGACGTGAGCCCCCCCAGAGGCCACACCGGCGGCAGCAGCTGCTGCCCTCCACTCGGAGACGGGGACACGGGACACTCTCGCTCCCTCGCCTGTCCTCCTGGCTCGGAGGAGCTCCGGGCCACACTGACCATCTCCATCTCCAGCTAGCGCACCCCGCTGAGAACACGTGGTTCTAATACCTGGTCACGTGGGGTGGAGGGCCGTGCACTCCTTCCAAATCCAAGACCAGAGAGAAAGACTTAGAAACAAACCATCTTTTTCCTTTTTTTCCTGAAGACCATGGACATTTAAAGGCCCTAAAAAATAGACCCGAGCAGCAGGGCTAGTGGCTGACTTCCTCTTTAGAAAACTACATCATTTTGAAATGACCGTGACGTTAAACTGTTCGGTATTGGAACAGACTGAACCAATTATGACGATTATTCTATAAGTGCCTATTTTAAGACTCGGCTGTAACCAGGCGGCTGCAGGGTCCCCTGGTTGGAGAGCACTGTTGAACTCGGTGCCTGCTTTCTTCTCCGGACGAGAGGAAGGGAGAGTGACGTTTCCGTGAGGGCCGGGAGCGGGCGCCCTGGGAGGGAGAGGTCAGAGGTCGGCCTCGTCCAAAACCGTGCAGTGGATGGCTGCACTTCCCGGAACGCTTCCCCGAGCCCGTGCCCTTCCCGCTGCACCCCGGGGTCACAGCGCGCCCCCATCGGTTGGGCGGACGTGTCGTGGTGGCTGTCTGGCCCTGGCGCGTGGCCAGCAGAGGAGGGGGCTGTTCCGTTTTCATCCCCGATCCTCCCCTTTTCACTTGTTTACGTTTCTCGTGTCCTTTCGTACTTGTTATCGCTTTACTTACAAATGCTACTTAATGTCAGTAAGCCCTTCCCCGAGGGCACTGGGTCCTAAGACGGAGTCCCGCGATGCGATTACTCCAGGCTCTGGGAGCAAAGGCAGAAGCTGCCACTCAGCGGAGGTCACTGAGCTTCTGGGGCCTTGACACCGGGGCCTTGCTGGCCCCGGAGAGTTGAGCCAAGGTTTAGGTTCCCAGGGTCAGCCCCTTCCCAGGGTTTAGCCAAGTCCCGGCACCGCAAACAGCTTGCCGGGGGTTGGGGGGGCACCTTTCCGGTGCAGAACCCACCCCCTACTCTGCAGGCTCTCACACTCAGGGCCACCCCCCGCCCTGCCCTGAGCACCCGGGACAGGGACTGGACAACGAGGGGCTGCCCCTGCACCCCCGGCCGCTGATGTGGTCCCGACTGGCCGACCCAGGCCCGCTTGCTCCGCTGGGCCCCTCGCACCCTGCGGACATGACGGGGACGGCTCGTTTCCCTACGATCCACGAGGTCTCCTCCTTGCCCCCCCCCCGTCCCCCCTCGCTCCCTCCACCTCCTGACCGACCCTGGTGCCTCCTGGGGTGGGAGCCCCGCTGGGCGGGGCCGTGCCTCCTGCCTCTGGGGGCCCGCGAGTGTCAACTGCGTCCTTCAAACAGCTGTGTCCCTCCATGCCTGCGTGTCCCTCCCCCCGGGCAGCACAAGCCCTGGACACAGGTAAGTGCCCCCGGCCGCCAGCTCCTGCCCCTCCTCGGCCGGCCAGGGCCAGGGTCAGGCCCGAGGGGGGGCTTGGCAGGTAACGTCTGAGTGGCCACGCCAGGGTCTCTGCTGGCCCGCCCGCCCGCCAGGTCCTCGTGGGCAGAGGACGCAGCTCACACACCGCCAGGCCCTGCTCTTGGCGTAAGTCCACTCACGTCGACGCCGAATGCTGCGTGCTGGACAGATGGATGGACGGACGGATGAGTGAGTGAGTGAGTGAGTGAGGTGCACGGCTGTGGGCTCGGGAAGGCAGAGAGCGGCGGTCTCACCTGGGGACGGGACCTTTCCCCGGTTTGACTACAGGGGTGCCCGGTCTCGGAGGCCCCTCAGGGTGTGTGGGCACCCGGGCACGGGCCTCAAGTTGTCCTCACCGCCGAGAAGGGAGAGCCCGGCTCTCCTGTGGGCGGACCTCGGCCCCGGCCGGTTCTCGGGCACAGGGATGAAGCCCCCACGGCCGCCGGGCCGCGGCAGCCGGACCCCTGCACACAGTCGTCCAACGCTCTCGGCCGCAGTGAGCACACGAGTGTGGAACAGGCCCCCGGTCCGTTCCACGTGCGACATCCGAGGGCCTTGTGTTTTCCCTGGAGACTGTGCCCCCGGCCGAATGCGGGCGTCCAGGCGGCACAGGTGCGTGCGGGTCCTTTGTTTTCCTCCTGACGAGCGGAGAAGCCACAGGTGCTAACTGAGGGGAAACGGCACGTTCGCTTGCTCGGCGCGCAGACGGCTCTTTGGAGGGTCGCTGCGGGTCCGTCATTGCCGTTACTGCGCGTCCGCCGCCTTTCCCGCCGCTCCCTCCGCTGGACACAGGAGACGCCGCCCTTTCCTCGGCTGCGTCTCCGAGTTCCTGTTAGTTCTGTTCGCAGATCCACGTGCATCCGCCCCGATTTCCTTTTCAATCGTTGTCTCTCGTGGGCTCGTCTGTAGCAGCGCCGGGTGGACGACCCGGGTCCGCGCCCGCTGTATCCGCCCACGGGCCCCCGGCCCGAGCCCCCCCCCCCCCCCCCCCCCCCCCCGCGCGCAGCCGCTGGGCGGTCCGGGCGCGAACACCGAGGGCGGCTCAGCGCGGGCCTCTCCGTCCAGCCCCAGGTTTCCCTGTGGTTGCGGTTCCGTCCCGAGGCCGGGGAGTCTCGCGTGCTCGGGCAGCGCGAGGAACAAGGACCGGGAGATAAACGCGGCGTGTTCCCGGGGGCCCGGGGGCCGACCCTCCCCTTGCCTTGGTACTTTTCTCACTTTTATTCGAACACATGGGTCCCTCACTCATTTTCTTGGTTCCGAGCCTCTGTCCACCCTGCCCTTAAGCGTCCAGGCGTCACGGACCGGGTCATCCGGCCCTGGGCCCCCTCTCGCAGTCCCTGCGCGCAGGGAACCGAGGGCCGCCGGGCAGAGAACGCGCATGCGCATGCCCGCGGCCTGCTCGCGAGGCGGGGGCGCTCCGGGGGAGGGGGTGGCCACGCCCCCACCCGTCTGGCTCTGCGGGACCCCGACTCCGGCCGGAGCAGGGGCGGTGAGTATTGCAGGTTCGTTCGGACGACACGCGCAGGCTGCTTTTGTCTGAATGGCCCTGTCCGGTGACAAACGCCGAACTGACAGCACAAACGCCCACAACAGACGTGCGTCCCGAGCAGAACTCCCGGGGCCGGATGCGCCCGGACACAGGGAGCCGCTCGCGTCCTCGGGAGGCCGGGGCGGAGGACAGCGCGACAAGGGCGTGTGCTGCGGTTTCTGCGGAAGGGACGGGTGGGGTGGCGGGGTGAGCAGGGGGCCGGGGTGGCCCGGGGTGAGCCGGGCAGGTGGGCAGTGGCCCTGGGCGTGAGGCCCGCGGAGCAGGGGGCCGGGGTGTGGGCTGCGTGTTGGTGGGTCTGTGCGTGAGAAGCTTGCACCCAGCGGAGCGGTTTGCTGTCTCAAGGAACCCGCCGTCCTGGCCGGGCCCCGCCCTCCCTCCAGGGTCCGCAGGCCCCGGGGTGTCAACGCCTCAGAAACTCGGACAGCACAAGGCCTGGTCGGCGCAGTATCTGAGCTGCTGAGCGCGCTGCCAACAGTGAGGCCCGAGGCCGGACTGACCGCGAGGGCAGTGGCCCTGACCCCTCGGCCCCGCCGGCGACTCCAGCCGACGTTGCGTTGGTGCTGGTTCAGAGAGCACTGGTTCCCACAGGGTCTCGGTGGGCCCACGAGAGGGCACACGCCTGCTTTGTCCCCCCCCCCCAGCCCCCGCTGCTGCATGAAGAGCCACCTCCCCACCTCTTGGCCACCCGCCGTGTAAACCTTGTCTGACCGGTAACTGTGGGATTTGATAGCTACGCACCGAGCCAAAAGTTCCATTTTAGCATCTTGTCACATGAAATTTACTCGGCACTGACCTAATCGCTGGCAGCCCCAAGCTGTGCCTGGACAGCACACGCCCCTTGGGCTCCCGCAGCGTTACCCCTGAACACCAGCACTGAGCCCTTCCCAGTGAGCCCTGCTGCGGGCTGGCCCCTCAAGGGGGCCCCTGGGTGCTCCTGGTAGGGCCCCGTCCACAGCAGATGAAACCTGACATCAGCCCCGGCTGGTGGGGCTCAGTGGACTGAGTGCGGGCCTGAGAACCAAAGGGTCACCGGTTCGATTCCCAGTCAGGGCGCAGGCCCGGGTCGTGGGCCAGGTCCCCAGTAGGGGGCGCTCGAGAGACAACCACACATGGATGTTTCTCTGCCTCTCTTTCTCCCTCCCGTCCCCTTTCTCTAAAGATAAATAAATAAAATCTTTTAAAAACCACTGAAACCAGTAAATATTTACTCGTTCATACACTTCTCCTCCGCAGTGGCCTGGCGACTGCCTGCCCGGCGACAACGCCAGCAGCAGAGACAGAGGCTGGCCCTCGGCTGGGCCCTCGGCGTGCTCTGGGGGGGGGGGGCCCAGCACGCAGAGAACGGGCGTTGGGGGCCACTGGCGTCCGGCCTGTTTGCACGAACGTGCTGACCTCAACGACCAGGGTCACTTGGTCCCCCCCCCCCCCGCGCCCCCCCCATTCCTACCCCCCCCCCCCCCCCCCGCACAGGTCTCCCTCCGCACAGTGTCCTCCGCCCGCCCCGCCCCGCCCCGCCCGGCACAGGGAGCCGCTCATTCCGGGTTCCCGTCCGCCCACGTGAGGCTGCCCAGCCCGCGGGTTCCGGCACCCAGGGCCCCTCCTCGGAAAACCCAGCGTGACCCCCAGGCGGCCCCGCTCTGCCGTCCCCGTGCGGTGCTGGCCGGGAACAAGCCGCCGCAGGCTCTCTCCAGGGCGCGCTTGCTGGGCCTCAGCGCCGCCGCCGCTCCCCCGGACCACGCTCCGCGGGCGGTGCGCCAGGGGCCCCCTCCGCGGTGGTCTCCCCAGGGGAGCGCCGGATGAAGACCACCAGGGGGAGGGTCAGCCAGGCCCCGGGAGGGGGTCTCTGCACGCAGACCCGGCCTTCGTTCCACGGAGAAGGTCCCGCGGGGCCACAGGGCCTCCCGGCCCAGCTCGGAGGTGAACGGGCCGCGGGGGCGGGCACGCCGGCCGGCCCCTCGCTTCTCCCTGGAGACGCGTGTTATTTGTGTCGTCGTTTGGCCGAGGGAAGCCAGGAGCCCATAAAACCAAGGTCTCTTTCCTTTATCTAAAACGAGTCAGAGCCCTGCTGTCATTTCATGTGAGTAATGGACTTGGAGCGCTGGGGACTGGACTTCCCGCCAGAACCGTAAATCGTTGATAGAAAACAATGGCTTCGGGTTTTTTTTTTATTTTATTACTTTAAAAACTGAACTAACATCCGGGCCATTTAACTGTGAACAGAAAACAGAAATGAGCTGGAAGGGCTGGAGTCTGTTTCAGAGAAACATCTATGTTTTCAAGCGTCGGTCCCAAACTGCTCTCCGAGCCGGAGGAGGCTGGTGGCAGGGCAGCGCCTCCCTGTTTACACTGGGAGCCGGTCCTCCCCCTGCCCCCGGCCCCCCACGCCTGGCCAGACCCCCAAGACGCGTTATGAGCACAAGCCCGGATTTCACCCAGCTCCGTAGGACCCCCGGGAGCAAGGGCTTCATGCAGACTCCCAGTCGCGTCCCCTCCGCCCCGCCGCCCCCTGAGGTCGGTCCCACGGCTTCCTCCGGACCGCGAAAGCCCTCGGATACCAGTCCCGAGTCCCGGTGCGGCCCCCCTGGCGACAGAGGCTCTCGGCCCCTGCGGGCCGAGACGTCATCCCCTCGTATCTGTTCCCGGGGAGCAGCCCTGACGCGGATGGAGCCCCCGCCGCGGGAGGGAGCCTGCCGGCCCACGGGAGAAGGGGCTGCCGCCGCGCCCCCCTCTGGCCTCCACTCCTCCCGCTGAGAAACCAGCCCCCGGGTCTCCTGGCCTCTCCTCGCCGCGCTTCCTGGTGTCTCGTCATTCCCCGGGGCCTTCGGTCGGCACCGGTCGTCACCGGTCGTGCTCGGATGCGCCCAGACGCGGGTTTCCCTTCTCTCCTCCTGCAGGAGGTTCACGGAAATTCCGGAACGTCTGTGGACGGTTCCCACAGGTGCGGGGGTGCTGGTCACTTGCTTCTTCCGTGTCCCGTTTCGGCCGTTCTCTGATTCTCCCATGAGCTCCGGCCGATCCCTTACCAGGCCTCCCGTGTTCCTGACTTTGGTTGTTGAGGTTTTAACTGAAGCCACGGGTAATAGTTTCTTTTCTGAAGGTGCCCTGGCCCATGTTAACAGTTTCGTCTCACTGAGTTTGAATTCTGTTGCTTTTCCCCTGGAACATAACAAACAAACATCGTAAAACTGTATCTGAGTCTCCGCTGGCCTTTGCTGATCTGTGTTCGGTGCCTATGGTTTCGCTTGAGTGTTGTTCTCACTCTCGTATCTCCTTGTGGTCAGGGTGATTGGGTGTTTTATTTTGAAAATTTTATTTAAAAACACACACTTTAAAGTGAAGCCTAAAAACGTGCAATATTCCTCCAGAAAACATGTGCCTTCTCCAGGCTCTTGGCCGTGCTGCAGGGTCGCCTCGGTTCAGCTGCGGGACTTGAGATCGGTCACAGGGTTTAAAGCCAGTTCAGTCACTGCGTGCACCCCTACGTCGCGCCCCGTGTCCACAGGCCCAGGGGGACACAGCTCCCCCTGGGGAGGGCGGAGCCGGAACCTTCAGCACCCCGATCACCCGGAACCGATCCCGAGGCCCGCGTTCCAAAGCGAACACAGGAAGAAGTCACGTGATGTTCCCTGCGGGTACAGGTGCGCTGACTCAGGAGAAAGGGCGGCCGGTGGAGGCCTCAGGTGTCAGGTGCCGCGCGCAGGGGCCAGGCGGGCGCCCAGCTGCGGCCCTGCACCTGCCGGGGGAGTGACTCGCCTGCCTCGCTGCTGGGGCCAGGGGGCATTCCAGCGCACGGCGAGAGGAGTCTGAGCAGGTCGCAGCCTCGCGCAGGAGGCGGCGTTGGGGCGCGCCCGTTCTCAGCAGCTCGGCTTTAGCTTCTCGCCCAGAAAGAAACTTCCCGCATGTGCTCCCGCCCCGCCCCCCCAATGCCAGCGTGCACTCCGCTTCCTCGTTTCGACAACCGAGGGCGCCGGGCAAGTTCCAGCGAGGACGGCCGGAGCCCGGGAGGGTGCCAGCCACGCCCGCACCTCTGCAGCGCACACTCGCGTCTGGGGGTGGGGGCGTCTTGTGTGCACCACGAGGTTTCTTTTGTTTTAAAATCGGTTACTGTGTTCTTTCCACGGCCATTTAACCCCCTGATTCCTCCCTCCCACCAGCAACCCCCACACCGTTGTCCGTGTCCACGAACCCTTCCCCTTGTGCTCGATGCCTCCACCCCTCGCCTCCTGGCCTCGCCACAGAGCTGTCGTCCTGCTCTCGCTGTGAGTCCTCAAGCCTGTTGGAAGCCGGAGAAGCTCAGAGAGCATTCCAGGGGAAATTGTCAACACTCTTACCGGGAAGAGGACCGGGACTGGGTATCACGTCAGTGGTCAGCCCGTGGGTCTGGCCTGGCCCCCGGTTTTTAGGAACGCTTGCAGACTGTACGAGGGTTTCTGGTGATCACTGATGGATCTCCGGCGTGGGGAAGGGGGGGTCGCCGGCAGTTCCGGGCTGGGTCACTCCACCTGCCCCACCACAGCAAACCGAAGATGATTCTGGAAACCAGATCAACAAAGGAATGTCCTTCAGCACAGATTGGACATCGCGGCTGAGGGGAGGAGGACAGGGCTCTGCTCGGTGACCCGCGGAGCGTGTGGCGGTGTGGAGCGTGTGGCTGTGCACAGCACATGGCGGTGTGGAGCGTGTGGCCTGTCTCACCCCGATGCGGTTCCTGCCGGAGCCGGCCGGAGTCTTGGGAGTCGCACATCCACTTCCCTAATTGACGAGGCGGAGTCCTGTAGATCGCTGGCTTTGGGTCAAAAACAACCCAGGAGGAGCACGCACACCTCCCTTGCCCCAGAGCAACCTGACTGCATCTGATTCACTGACTAGTTTGCATTGACTTCTTGCCGTGAATATCTTGACATAAATGTTCCTCACATCACCGCGAACCTGCTCAGAGGTTTTAATGACTTCGCTTGCCCTTGGCTGCAGACGCCACGCGGCCATCCGAGCATGCTCTGTAACACCGAGTTCGCCCCATAGTTTTCGCTACAGTTTGTTTTACAGGGGTCGTCCCTGGGAATACAGCATCGCTGCCGGTTCGGATTGTGATTCGGGACACACTCGAGAAACACAAAGGGCCGATTATATTGGTATTTGGAAGACATGTGAGGCGTGTTATCAAATTAAGGTCTAGAAAGCATCAATAATGAGAACACCTGTGGGTCCTGCCCCATTTCTCCTGACCCCTGGCGTCTGGCCATGAGGGCTCTACTCCCTCCTGGGACCCCCGAGTCAGAGCGAGATGGTGAGGGTGGGCCGGCCGCCCTCTGCTCCCCTCTCCATCGTGTGGGCAGGGCCCGGCACCCAGCTGAGGCTCAAGGAGGATGCACAAGGCTGACCAGGTGTGGGAGGTGGGCCTGGCTGGCTCCCCGCCTTGCCCCTTTCCACTGCCCCCGCCCCCCAAGGGCCCCGAGCTCCTACTCAGGAAGCGAGGTGGGGAGTCAGCGCCCCACTTCTGGGGGAAGGTGTCCGCAGAACCACAGGGGCTGAACGGCCGCCCTCTCCCACCAATGAGGAGATAAAGGGAATGCTAAAAAACACTCAAAAAACGTAGAGGGCAGGAAAAGAACAGAGCAGAAAATAGATAACAAAGAACAAAAACAGGAACTCAAGCCCAAGTATATAACCCATTAAATGTGTAGGTCACGATCACTGATTAAAATCCAGAGAGTCGATAAAAGCAGACACAGAATCAAAGACGTGGAGAAAAGCGTGCCGTGTGAACTCCACACACGGAAACCGCAGCGCCCACGGGGTTGGCGGGTGCTGTTCCGGGGTCCGGGCGGCCCTTACTTGGTGCACAGCGCTGGGCCTGAGAGGTGGCGAAGGGTCCGAACCACGTGCCGTAGGTTTGCTTCTCGCAACAGGGCCAGTGGGAGGTGAATGCCAGCAAGACACCGGGAAGTCCCCAGATCATCACACATCGAGTAGATGATGTCGGTGAAAGGAGGGAGTCACAATGAAAACTGGGACATGTTTTGTGAAATGAGCACAAGTGAACCAGGACGGCAGACCACGCCTCACAGCCCCCTCAAGGGAAACCCGGGGCTTGGAATGGCTCGGTGTGCAAGAAGGAGGTGGAGCGTGCACGGCGTGACCTCCCATCGCGACAGTTTATGTCGTGTCGTCCCTGACAAGTGTCCTGGCTGAGCAGCCCGCCGGCGGCGGCACGGCGAGAACAGAGGCACCGTTTCTGCCGGCACACTGTGTTATGCAAGAGCGTCGTTAAAAAGTGCTGAGGGCTGGAGAGTGCTGCCAGCTCAGGGATGAAAGGAACTGCAAGACAGGCTGTTTCCTATCTACTGGCATTGTGACACGTTAGCTCGTGTCTTGAGTGAGTGGCGAGAGCACGGCTCTGCTTACATAAGAGCCGCTCGGCTGAGTGTTGAACGTGGGCCTGCGTCCCGGTGTCCTTCCCTGAATGTGAGTTCCATGAGCGAAGAGACACACGGGAATTAACTCCTAACATTCCAGCTCGACAACGCTTGGGTTGGGTCAGAGACAGGGACCCACGTCCATCCACGGACTCTCCAGTAACTTCCCGTGGAAGCCCGAGGGTCAGAAGCAAGACCGTGAGAACGAGCTCAGCGCCCTCCAGAAGCGGATGAACTTGCTCAGAGGAGGTGAACGTCCCGGCCCCTCACTTCCAACTCGCCGTGAACTGTGCCTGAACTCGTCCCCTGCGCCCTCTGTGTGGGCTGCCCGTGAGGAGCCAGGGGTCAGCGAGCCAGACGCTCTGTCCCAGCGGGTCCTGGGCACCTTCCCGTCGGCCGGGAGCGCGGACAGCTGGGTTCCATCACGGTCTCACGGGGCCTCACCTGACCCGACACGGGAGGGGTGTAAACCGCTGCACACAAAGATCCCCCCCCCCCCCGTGTTTGTAGACCAGGGGGCCAGTTCTCGGCGATGCCCCGGCCCTACGTTTCCCCTTTCCTGACGGCGATTCACTGGCCTCAGCGTGGCCCACAGGCCCCGGTGGCACAGCCTTGGCCGGCCCCTCGGCTGCTGTCCCCTGGACAAGATGTTCAAGATGTTCGCACGCAAGTTCCTGAGCCGCCTTCTCTCTGGGGGCCTGCCCACCAGAGCCTCCCGGTCCAGTGTCATTGCATCTTCTCTCGGCGGGACACCTGGGCAGGTGTCTCTGATGGATGGAGCCGGGGTCTCTCCCTTTCTGTCTGCTGGGCGGGAGCGTGGGGGTGCTGCCGGCTGGCTCGGGGGACCGTGCAGGTGCAGCGGGACAGAAGCTGGCGAGGAGAAGGGAGTTGATGAGATCCTCTAGATCCAGGGGTGACATGCCTGGGGGCCCGTGGCCGGTGGGAGGCGGGTCCCGTGACCTACCCCAGACCACGGTTCTGTTCTGTCCGTTCATGAATTTTGCCCTTTCGACCCCACACACCAGCCCAGTCACGTTGCACGTTCTCTGTGTCGGCCGGTCCTCCTCCATCTGAATTACGTCACTGAGCGCCACACCCTCCAGGGCCACCCTCGATGCCGCACACGGCGATCGTCCACTTTCCTGCGGCCGAGCAGGACCCCTTTGTACGGGTGCACCCCCTCTCCCGTACCCGCTCGCCCACGGGCCGGCCCTTGGGCTGCCTCCACCCCTTGGTAGAGAGATGACGCTCTCACAGCCGAGGGGCCAGTCGAGGCTGTGCCACCAGACAACAGTAAGTGACGCGGCCCAGGACGCAGCCTGTGAGACTTCGAGGGCAAGGGCAGCGCTGCCCACCAGAGCCCGACAGGTCACGTTAGCACCGAGTGGGGGAGAGGCGGCCTCCGGCTCGCACCCACGGGACGAAAATGAGAGTCGAGAGCCGGGCTGAGGTCGTGTCCTCGACCCGCTCCTCACCCACGTGTCAGGGGTCCGACGGGCGCGCCGACTGCCAGGCCCACCCCCTCGAGTCTTCCACTGGAAGCGAAGGTGATTCCGAGAAGGAAATGAAGACAAGAAGCGGAGCCACGAGAAGCCTGGGGTGGGCTCCCGTGGGCCCCGTGTGGAGCCCGAGCCCCCCCATCCTCCAATACCCGATCCCCACGGGTTTGCCGCTTTTATTCCCAGGTCACCCCCAGAAGCTGCCCCCGCCTGAGAAGAGCTGCATGTGTCATTACCTCCCCCTTCACCCCAAACGTCCCTCTCTTCTCTTACACGCCTGGACCTGCGGCCCCGCCCCTCTGTACAGCAGCCGAGTTAACGTGCTTCCCCTCCGCAGCTTCCCTGCGCCTGGGTGCTCTGCTCTCCCGGGACTTCCCGCCGCCCCCCTCCCCGCCCCCCTCCACGCTGGCTCACCGTCCAGACCCATGACAGACGGAAGAACAGGTGACAGACAGAGGACAGGTGGACGGATGGTGGAGGGATGTGTCGGCTGGAAACAACTTAAAGAGAGCAGGGATGCATTTATTTTTCTTTTCTCGCCCTCTCGTGGCCCTTGTGACACCGACAGGAGCTCGGGGGTGGCAGGCTGGGAGGCCGTGGGACAGGGGAGGGAGGCCCTGGCGAGGGGCGGCCGTGACTGTGGTGGAGGGCGCGACGGAGCTGCCGGGCAGGGGCAGCGCGCCGGCGCAGGTCCCAGGCGAGTCCGCACGGGTGCGCAGCGCGCCTCTCGGCTCAGGTGGGTGACGCGGCGGCACCACAGAGCGTGGCCCCGGGGCAGGCATACACGCCTCCTGCTTCCAGAGCATCTGCTTCTGCGTATTTAATGATTAACACTCCACCGTAATTGGCCTAATCAAGACGGGGCACGTCCCACGTGGGGCGCCCGAGCCCAAGACCGCAGAGCAGCCGCCGCCCGCCAGCTGGCGCGGACGCGATGATGACGCCCTCCCCACCGCCCCCCCCACGCCCCTCTTGACACATGAGGTCCGGGATCCCGACGCCTCGATTTGTCGGGCGCAGACGCCGCTCCTCCACCCCTTGGAAAGTATTTTAATCCGTTCCATCGCTGGAATCCGGAGGACGCCCGCCGGAAAGTCGGACGCTCGCTGGAGACGCGGGGGGGCGACACCGCGCAGCGGGGCGGGGGCGCTGTGCGCACTGCCCAACGCGTTGTCCTCTCGGCGCGCGGGCCACGCGGGAGGGACCTGCGCGCAGCTGTTGCGGGGGAGGGATCCCGCCGTCACTCAGGACCTGTGGGCGGGAACGCGAGCGGCGAAGGCGGCGGGGCTCGGCGGGTCAGAACGAAAAAAGATCCGAAGCCCAAACGCGAGCCTTTGAAGAGGTTTCAGACGCTTCCTCGCCGGAGTGACTTACAGCCCGGCGCTTCCGCGGGGCGGCGTGTGGGCTCGGGCCCGTCCCGGGGTGGGGGTTGGGGGTTGGGGAGGAGACATGACCTCTGACACGTGGGTGGGTAGCGCCCCCCTTGGAACGGACACTGAATCCCGGGCGATCCGTCCTGCGCTCCTGAACCGCACCGGCGCGCTCCCATCTCCCGACGCCCGCAGACGGGCTTCTCGAAGCGGGCGCGTCCTGACCTCGCACGGCCGCTCCTCTGCTTCCCCGTTTAAGAGAAAGACGTGCGTTTGGCGGGCTCCACGTTCATTATTCATAACAAGCGCACAGGCCGCAGCCTCGGCTTCCGGAGAGCGCAGGACCCCGCCTGCGTTTCCGGCGAGGCCGCGGCGCCGCCTCTCCGCCCGCCCTGGGGGTGGGGCCTCTCGGGTTAGACCGTGCAGGGGGCCGTCCGGGTCTCCCCGAGCATCGCCGCCTGCACGGAGCCCGGGGAGCTGGGAAGCAGCGAAAACACTTCGCGTGGGGAACGCGGAGGCCGAGCAAACGCACGGGAAAGATGACCCCAGGGCTGGGTCTCCGTGCGCTGAGCGCACGATGCCACGGACAAGACGGCGTCTCCGGCATGGACCAGGGTCCCGCTCAGCCCTCCGTGGGATCGGGGTCCTGCCGGACGCAGCCGAGTCACCCGAGTCTGGTGGCCACGGCCCAGGTGTCTCTGCGATCCGCCGACGGGAGCCCGCTCCTCGGGCGCACTCTGCCGGGGGCAGCACCCCACCCACCCGGGGGAGCACCGGCCTTCGCACGAGGGAGCTCGGGGTCCCGGGTGCCTCCATGCCGCTTCTGCAAGTGCAGGGGGAGCCGCCGACTCCGGCTGCGAGCCGCGAATGCCGCGGTCTGGGCGGCGGACCGCACCTCACCGCGTGTTCCTACAGCGTCGACACGTCCCGCCCCCCCCGCCCCCCGCCCCGGGTGGCGGCACAGCCAGACACCCCCAGAGGCCTGGCTGCTGTCACAGAGCAGGAGACAGACCCCCTCTGCGGTGGGTGTCTGTGTCCAGGCCACGCTTCCCCAGGGGCCCTGAGGGCAGCTCGCCCTGTGGCCCCCCCGGCCTGGGGCGGGGCCGGCGGCGAAGGTCGAAGGGCACCAAGTCTGCGGAGCTGCTCAGAGAGGCTGAGCACCCTCCTCCTGTTTCTGTGCAGCCCCCCGGCCCCACCCCCACCCTGCTCTCACGGGTCTGCCTCCGGTGTCCCGGGACAGACCGGGCAGTGAGCGTGGCCAGTGCAGTGAGTGGACGCGACACCGTCAGACGCCCGTCTTCCTGCCCGGTGAGCGGCGTGCTCACCACCAGCGGCATTTAAAGGCACCAGGTCCGGCTCAGGGACGGTCTGCAGGGCCCCGGGCGGCAGGGGCGGAGGGCCCGGGAGGCCCACGGGCTGTCCCCTGGGCGGGGGCGAGTCCCTCAGCCCCATGGGCCTTGCCGCCCTCGGTTTGCCCGGGAAACGGTGGTGGAGACTCATCGGGCCGCAGGGGCCCGAGAAAGGGCACGTGCACTCAGAGAACGGCCAGACCTCGGACTGGACGGAGGACGGACGGACGGACGGACGGACGGCCCGTGAGGTCTGAAAGGCAGTGCTGGACTCTGCACGGTGTGTGGTCCTGGTGACGCCGGGCCACCCCCGGGTCCCGTCTCCTCGCCCCCCGTCCCAGGGTCCCAGGGCCGAGGCGCCCCGCGAGCCGGGAGTCGGCGCGGGGAGTTCTTGGAACTGCGTTTCCAGGTCCCCTCTGCTTGCTGGTTGGTCGTGTTAAAAACAAGCCATTCTTTTTCTTGTAAATCCAAGTTCATTTGTGTTTCGGAGTAAATCCAACCCATCTGGTCCTTATTTATTTACACTTACTGTAACTCATCAAAGCCCTCTGTAACAAGCTAATGTCCTAAAAGTCTTCGTTAGCAGATTTAAAAAAAAAAAAAAAAAGAGCTTTCATCTTGTGTTCCAGAACATTTTGCTCTGCTCCGAGAAAAGCCTCTAGGTTTGGAAAAACGTGGCCTTCCACTCGCGGTCTGAAACGGCACTAGCTCTGTCCATGAGGCTCAGAGAAGCTACACCGAGTGGCACTTGGGTGACTTCAACCAGGTCCCCCCAACACTGGGCCCAGTCCGGCCCCCCAGCCCCCTCAGGATCACGGGTGGGGAAGACGGTTTGTGGGAGGGGGGAGGTAAAGAGAAAGCAGGTGCTGTGTCTGCTCTCATCCAAGCATCTCTTAACAGGTGAAGCAAATAGTATCCGTCAGGAACTGTTCAGTGCATGTGAGCATTTACAACGACGGGGGTCACCGTGTCACGATATAAAGAGCATCCCCTCAATTGCTGGGCCCTTCTCTGTGCCTGTGGGTGTGTGTGTGTCTGCGTGAGTTTGGGGGCAGCGCACAACAGAGAGTTGAGGAATGCGTGTGCTGATGCGTAGAGAAGAAACCAGCGATAGAACAAACGCAGGGAATTGTCCGTGAAGACGTGCGGGTGTGCCTCGAACTACTTGTTAACTGCACTGAAAATCTGGGATTACGTCAAGGCGACCAGGGGAAAGCACACTGTTTAAAGCGAGACAAAGGCAGGAGTGGGCTTTCCCGCCGTTTGCTCTGAATCTCTCCCCCGCACAGTTGTCTGGGTCGCAGGAAATTCCGTGCCTGATGCGAAATTCAGACTTCCCCCAGGAATTTAAAAAAATAATGCATTTCAAAAATAGCGTATTTGATAGAAAGATGTATTGTTGAGTCAACAAAATCTGAGCGGACTTTCTTTTAGGGCAACAATGACATAAAATACATTTCAGACTACGTATTTTTGTTCAGTCCCCACCCCCCACCTGCGTCTTCTCTGCCAGGACCCAGCCTGCAGGGCCGTGCTCCAGGTGAGGGCTCAGGTGCGGAGAGAACGCCCTCCCCACCCCGTAGCCCCCCCGCCCCGGTCAGCACGCAGCCCATGACCTCACGGGCCTGGCCGCCAGGTGAGCGGCCGTCTCAGCTGCCCGGCGTGCTGCGGCCTCCTGGTTCCCTCGTGAGGACCACGGAGTTTTGGGGAACCTCCGTGGGAGTTCGGGGAGGGGCGCCGACACCGGAGAGAGGGCGGACAGGCTGCCCTGCGATCGCCACCTGGGCAGTCGGAGGAAAAGGGGGCCCTGTGGGGGCAGCTTTCCCAAACACAGCTCTACCCACACCCAGCCAGGCCCGTCCCTGGCGCGCCGTCTGTGGCCGGTTTTATGCTGGAACCTCAGAGTCGCGTGGCCACCACGGGGACCTCATGGCCTGGGAACACCAAGCCCACGGCAGCTGCTCTCATCCCTTTACAGGAAACCCTGTCCGCCTTCACTGGCCGGGCTGCTGGGGCCTCTCCTACTGGGCGAGGTTTCTGTGTGCTGTTCTCACTGGGGACTCGATGTCGGCACGAAAAACGAACAAATAAAAAACGTGCAGCTTCGCCCCAGCTGCAGTTCCAGCTCGTGTTTAACAAGCCTGAACCTTGGGAGGCAGCGCCACTCCCCCAGTGACCCCAGACTTGCCGCCAGTTCTGGAAAAACGGTCCGTGTCGCCCTTGGGATGGCGCAGCTTCACATGTCCAGACGGTGGGGGGCAGCCTTCGGGCTCAGGACGCTCAGGGCACAGAGCTGGCCTCCCCAATGCCACGGTGCTCGGACCCCAGCCAGGTGCACGGGCAGAGGAAGCGCCTGAGGGCCCAGACAGGTCGGAGGGCGGCGCAGGTTGGCGGGAGGGCGGCAGCAACACCGGGCTTTGGTTTCTTCAGCGTTTTCTTCTGGGAAGGTCAAAGCAGGCTGAAGAATCCCAAGACGTCCAAACAAATCCAGAGAATAAAGCAACCAGCAGAACCCGGGGGTTGGGGGCAGGGTTCCGCCCGGAGAGCGGGTGTGGGAGCCCAGGCGCAGCCCCGGAGACGGACAGCCCGCCACGCTGGCACGGGAAGAAACACACAATCAGGACACGCCGGTAACAGTCTCGGAGACTGACTCGAGAATCCAAAACGTCCTCGCCGGGAAGCTGAGGGCCCGAGGGTTCCGAGGGCGGATCCCACCAAACCTGTAAGGAGGCCCACGGGGGTCCCTCCCGAACCGCGCCCCCCCCACCCGACACTGTGCTGTGCAGCGCGCTGGGAAGGCGCTCAGAGAGCAGATCTTAAATAAGACACCCTCACCACAGAAAAGAAGCGACAAAACGACGTGAGGCGATGGGGCTGCTCGGGAGCCCTGTGGGGGCGATCCCAGGTGGGGTCACGTCATTACATTGTACGTCACATTGTTACATTGTATGCGGTGTGCTCACACGGGCCGCCTGTAATCCCACATGGGGTCACATCAGTTACATGGTACGTCACGTTGTTACATTGTACGTGGTGCGCCCACACGGGGCCACCTGTAATCCCACCTGGTGTCATGTTGTCACATTGTACGTCACATAGTTACATTGTACGTCACATAGTTACATTGTACGTGGTGCGCCCACATGGGGGCCGCCTGTCAATCACAGCCCCACCAGCTCGAGCCGACAGCCATGGTGCTGCCCGTCTCCTCACGGAAACTTTAGACACGGTTCTTTAAACCGGTGGTGAGAGCTGTCTCCCCCAGAAAAGCCCCCCAGGCCCCGACTTTGGGTCTGAGCCAGTGCCCGGTTGACGTGGGAAGGCCTCCGAGGTTTCTTCTGCTGTGTCTTTTCTTGTCCTGGAGGGTTACCAGAACTTGTACGCCAGGGAGGGAAAGAAAATAACGATGCTCCACATTTATCGAGAGTTTCAGTGCTCTGTACTGCTCACAGTGGTTTAGTTTTATCGGCTGATGTAACTGCCACAAAACCCCGAAGTCGGGCACTCCTGTTCTCACCTTCTGTACAGGACACAGGGGTACAGAGATGCTACCGCATTCTGCCGTGGACAACCCACACGTTTTTTCCCAGATGTTTGAGGGAAAAGTAGGGTGTGCGTTAGACACGGGCAGTACTGGTGCCGTGTCTATATAAGTGTTTTTTAGTCTTTTCTTTATGCTTATGTGTCAAAATCCTAGAAAGCAATAACGAGACCCACGTGTAAAGTAATATCCTGGAATACGATAATCGGTTTTGTTTATAAATATAAATAAATAAAACATTGACTTAAAAAAGTAAGACAAAAGAGGTGTTTCCTGAAAGTTTGGGCCAAAAACATGGGTGTGCATTATACACAGCAAAATACGGCAGGTCCTTTGCGTGACCGTAACCCCTTGGACAGCCTGAACGTGGCAGTGGCCGCCAGCCCCTCATCCCGGCACCGACCGCCTCCCGCCTCCGGCTGGGAGACCGAGGCCTGCGGTCCAAGCCGCCCAGTCCGGGCGTCCCGCCGTGACCCCCTGCCCGACCGAGGCAGGACCCCCGCTGTGGGGGCCCGTGGCCGGGACCTGCAGAAGCAGGGAGTCCAGGCCAGCGCCCACTCCCTTTCACCCGCCTCGGGGCGCCCTGCCCGAGGAGCGTCTCGAGTCGCCTGATCAGGCACCACACGCGTGTGGGAATGCCCCTGGCGGAGGTCGCACGGCTGGACGAGTTGTGTCTGACGCACTCGCCCCCTTTCCCAGCACCGTGCGGCCCGGACACGGGGCTCCCCCGTCCCCCACCCCCAGGCTCTCTCCCGCCTCTTCAGTGGGAGCCCCCCCACCCGGCCTGACCCCCGCGCCCGCCCCAGCAGGCCTCTGCTCTGCCTTCCGTCACCACACGCCAGTTGGGCCTCTGCTCCCGTCTCGGGAGTGGAGTCGGACGGCGACACACGTTCCTGGTGGCGTCTGTGGGGGAGTCACAGCGCCGACGCCCCCAAGCCCACTCCGTGCCGCTATTAGCTGAGCCTAATGCGATAGACTCTACCCAGAAGTCCCAATCCCCTCTCACTGTGCGACCTAACTGTCACTCACGTTCTACTTATGTATCTTGTAGATCCAACAATATGTTGTCATCTTCCCTTGACGCAATTGTGTGTCTTTCAAGGGAGCTGGGAGATGAAAGGGGAGGAAGCGTGTGCTCTGGAGTCCGTCACGTTACTGCCGGGTGGCTTTCCACGAAACGGAGTGGCCGGGGGCACTATTCCTGGGCTCCCACAGGGCTGGGTTTCTGCCCACACGTAGGAGGCTTCTCTGCATTTGAAATGCCTCCTCCTTCCAGGAACTCGGGCAGCTTTCACCCAGACAATAGGCTGAACACTTTAAGATGCTCCGTCCAGACTGTCACTTGGATTGAGTCTAATCAGACCAGACAGCTAATCCTGTTCTGGCCACAGCCCGTGAGCGGAGGCCCCCGGAATGAACGCCAGGTGCCTGGGGCACGGTGAGCGGCTCCTTGCGTGTGAGTTTGGTGGGACGAAAGCCTCGTGTCCTGGGTGGTCTGCTGACCACACTGACAACCCCTGCGAGGGACGGCAGGTCGGAAACTCGGGATGACCCTTTCTCACGGGGATTCCTCCGGGGGGGGTGGCCCGCCTCACTGTCCGGCTGGAGACCAGAGCAGGGAGGGCAGCTCCCATGGTGCCCCCCCACCCCCCGGCCTGCTCTTGGCCTCGCGGGCTCTGCCAGCCCACCTGTGTCCTTGGGCTTCTCATGGGTGTGCACCCCCCCTGCCAGCCGT
Organism: Phyllostomus discolor; assembly: GCF_004126475.2. Classification (NCBI taxonomy): domain Eukaryota; kingdom Metazoa; phylum Chordata; class Mammalia; order Chiroptera; family Phyllostomidae; genus Phyllostomus; species Phyllostomus discolor. The sequence goes on from NC_040912.2 coordinate 654,432, forward strand.
GTCTCCGGAGAAGCCCGGGACGGGCAGCACGGCCATGGGACGCCGCCCCCCCCGCAGGACCGAGGCGAGGTGTCCGTCGGGGGAGCGTGCCCAGCTCCGGTCTCGCTGTCCCCCTGCGGTGAGCTTCTCTGTGCCCGAGTCCGGCCCCAGGCCCCAGGCACCCGCGGGCCAGTGGCTGGTGGTGCTGCTTTGTGTCCCTGAGTGTCCCCGGGAGGACTCGACTCCCCCACCATTTCCGAGTGCACACGGGGGTCGTTTCAAGGGCGGCTCATTGGTCGTTGCTGCTGTTGTTTCCCTTCTGCTGCCCGGTCGTCTGTCTGTCTGTCTGTCTGTCTGTGTTTTGCATGTTTTCTTACGGGTCGAGCCCGTCTCACACCCCTCAGGGGGCTCCCCTCCCCGGAGCACCTGTTCTCTCTCTCCCGGGGGACCTGCCGCCCATGCCGTGGGACGCCCCTGGCGCTGGTTCCCCCTCCCTCCCAACGAGCCGTGCCTCCCGTCCGCACCCGCCCATTAGCCCCTTTTCCTCCGCATTTTCCCCGGCGCCAACCCCGGGGCCGGCGTGCTGCAGCGTCTGCCCCGGGCACCGGGCGCTCAGCCGCTGAGTCCGGGCGATTCGGGGTGCAGAGCGGCCTGGGGTCCTCGCTCCTCCGTGGAGCAGAACCGGGCGGGGAAGGGGTGACGGACCATGTGCCCACACGGACACGGAAACACGTCTCGGCCTGGTGGCGGGGTGTCCGGTGGGCCCGAGCCTGGCCCCAGGTCGCGCTGTCCCCAGTCCGGGGAAACTGAGGAGCAAACACCTTCCCGCAGGTGAGACGGACCCAGCAAATGTCAGAGCAGCTAACACGGAGTGAGGAGCAGGCTCCTGTGCAGCGTGGCCGTGGAGGGAGGGACGGGGACCCCCATTTCCCACAAGAGCACAGGGCCTGGCCCCGGCCACCGCCCCATTCCCCCGGGGTGATGCCGGGGACCTCTGCTCCCCAGCTGCCCTGTCCCAGCCGCCCCTCCCGCCCCCGGGGCAGCGGAGGCCATTAGCCCACAGTGCAGCCGGAAACAAATTGTTCCCGACGGTGCTGGGAATGCTGGGATGGGTCTAAAAATAGGCAGGCATAATGAGTTGAATTGTTTTTAAAAGTTTCTCTTTGTGAAACATAACACACTCTGGTTTGGGTTTGTCTGGCTGGTACGGGCTCTGCCGGAACTGCTTAGGTGGCTCTGTCTTAAATATTTACAGCACGTGACCTGCGTTGGCCCCGGGGGACGTCCGTGGGTGATGGCAGGGCCCCGGGACTCCGTCACCAGACTCCTTCCCCCGAGCGGAGCCTGGGTGGGGCGGAAGGAAAGGCGGGAGAAGGCCCGTGTCTGTGGACGGTGCCCCCCCCTCACAGCCCGGGGACCCTCGCTGGGCCCCACCCGCCCTGCCCCAGCCCAGCAGGGGCGAGAGCGCAGCTGACCCCGCACAGGGTGGGGCGCGGGGTGCCGACCCCCGTGCCGTCAAAGGTTTGAGTACAGTCCTGACCCCCCCAGGTCTCCGTCACCGGCAACTCGAAGAGCTGACCGTTATGTGTGTCGTCTGTGCCGGAGGCCGCCTTTCCACAGGGAAGCGGCCGGAGAAGAGAACAGGGCGTCGGGAAAACCGTGAGGAAGAGAAAACAGGTTCACCGCTGTGTGTTCACGGATGCCGTGAGCTCATGGCGTCCGCGTCTGAGGCGCGTCGTCCGCCAGCACCTGCGTCGTCGCCCTCGTCTCTCAGGCTGCGGGACGCGGTGGGCGTGGTGACAGCAGCGGCACCGGACGTGTGACCGGCGAGAGGCCCCGACGTGTGGGAAGGAGCTCCTGCTCACTCACAGGGGCGAGGGTCTGCGGTGCCCACCTGGCGGATCCACGGTGCCCTGGGGCAGACGCACGGCCGCCTGGCGGCGGCGAGAGGGCCTCCGGAAGGTTTCCCGCATGTGGCAGAGTTTCTCTCCGAAGAGCGATGTCAACACCCCTGCACCAAGAGGAGCCAGAGTCTGTTTGCAGCACAAACACGCTTTCTAAAAATAGGAACGCAGGTCGGCGGGCTGCGGCACTGGCCACTCGGACAGTGAGTTGCCCGCTGCGACGCTTCCTCGCCGAGCCGGCCCGACGGCTACTGAGCCGCCAGGGCTCCCCCATATGCCTCCCCAGGGTGCTCGGGCCTCGGGTTGACCAGCCTGGTAGGACCTCCTCTGAGCGGTTCTGCCCACGGCAGGGGTCAGACGTTTAGCTCGAGCACAAAGCTGAGTAGCATTCCTTCCTCTCAGGGAGCAGTTTGGGGGCTGGGGTGCTGGTCGGGGGAAGGCAAGGGCGGTGACTGGCCTTGCCATGCGGGGCCCCGGGGTCCTTGGGAACCACCCCGAGGCCGCCCTCTGCAGGCAGTGATGATGGGTGGGTGATCCTGGTGGCCTGTTTATTTTTATTTTATTTATTTTATTTTAATTGTTGTTGCAGTACAGTTTTCTATCTTTTACTCCCATCCCAACCCACCGTGGTGGCCTGTTACTGTGCCCCTTCCCCGTCCCCACTGGAGTCCCCGGGTCTCCTGGCACAGCCACCGCTGTTGGGCGGCCTGCCTCCCCCACCCCCTTCAGGGGTGCACCTGGGCGTCCGGCTCCCGCCTCGCGCCCTGAGCCCACCCCACCCCGGGAGTGAACCTCTCCCTCCGTCCCCGAGTCGCCCACTGCGCCCTCCTCGGCAGTCCCACCGCCGCCGTCGAGGAAAAAGCTCTCCTGACCTTAATTTCAGGAATACAGAATGTTCCAAGTGCAACTTCAGTTGTTCCGAGGATTTCTGCATTTCACAATCCCTGACCAGAGTGAGGTTGTTTTCGCATATTTCTCCCCGACGCGATCCCAGAGGGAGCAAGACAGCAAACCGCCCCAAACGCTCATCCTCCACGAGAAGGAAAAAAAACAGCGAAGAACTGGAAAACATCGTGTACCAAAGCTCTGCCAAAGCGCAGGGGACACTACGCGAGAGATGGAGAGCGGGTGTTACTGTGTTTGCGGGTCGGCCGTGTTTCCGTACATTCCGATCCCAGAGTCCCGGCCGCTGCAGACACACCGGGAGGCTGCCACTCGCTGCGTCTCACGGGACACAGCCACCGGCACACACCCCGAACGTCCCCGTCCCTGGGGCTCTGCCTGAGGGACCGGGGTCCACGCTGCCTCCTCCGAGCCAGAGCAACCTGCAGACCGGAAAACGTCCTGGCTCCGATCACGGGCCTTGAGTGGATGCCTGCCCCGTGCCCCTGGGGCCGTCTGGGAGGACAGGATGGGCCAGGCTGGCCGCCGCCCCCAGAGTCTTCACCTCCAGCTGACAGGTTCCAGGGCGGCAGCCAGACGGCTCCTGGGGGTCAGGACGGGCCGTCCCCGTGGGGCGAGGCTGGGAGAACCTGCTGGGTTTGTTCGCAGCGGCCGCCACTCTGCCCGTCCCCACAGCCGCTGCGTCTGCGGGCATGAGGCCGTGACGGAGCGCAGGGAAGAGGCCCCAGGGCCCCGTCCGCGCTGAGATCCGGAGAGTTTTCCGGAACTCGAACTCCTCAGGTGATTGCCCGCCAAGCTTTGGCTAATGGCCATGGCTCTGAGAAAACTGAACCCGACAATTTTGTTGGGTTTCTGTCGCTTCCAGGGCAGAGCACAGTTCCGAGTTCTTCACGCCTGTCTCTGGGGTGCCGACACGCGTGTGTTCTGACACTGGCCGGCGAGAACCCTGCCCGATGTCAGACTTCCAAACGAATGTTTGACCCACTGACCCACTGGTTTGGCCCCAGAGGCCGATTTTCAGATGCCACGATCTCTCCACGCCCCCCCCCCCCAAACCCGGAGCTCTGAATAAGCCTCAGCCTGAATCTGTAGGCAGGTGTCCTCCTGAAACGCCAGCGTTGTCTCTGCACGTGAGAGTTCTGCAGCACCGACCTTGCGTTCCTACGAACAGTGAGATGCAGAACACAGACGCCGTGGTCTGAGGGCAGGCCGACCCTTCCTCGCCGGGAAACCGGCAACAGACCTGTGACACCGTGTCGGGCACGCCCCCTCCCCCGCCTCCCGTCCGGCCTCTGCCGGGCTGGGGCTGAGGGCGGCTGGGGAACAGCCGGCCTTTCCCCGGAGTCACCGGGGACGGAGCAGGTCCCCGCAGAGGGGGCAGCTGCCTCCCTCGGGGTCCCCTCCCAGCGAGGCTGGGTTGGGCTGCACGCCTGCACGGCCCCGGACCCCAGCAGCCCTGGGGCGGCAGGTTGGGGGGTGTTACAAGAGGTGGGGAGGTGGGGGTGCTGCAGAGCTCCCTGGGGAGGCCGCAGGACCTGGCACCCCAGGAAACGCGGAAGGGCCAGTCAGGCGCCGGCAGCCGGAATCCCCCCCCATCAACGCTGGGACGGGAGAGGCGGTCCTCCCGCCGTGGCCAGATGGCGCCCAGGACGGCGGTGGCCCTGTCTTAAGCATCTTCTTCCCCTCCGCCTCGCGCCCTCATCTGGGGTTCTCGAGAGGCCGAGCTGCCCAGGGGTCTTCTCTCGGGGAGCCGCGCTGCGCGGGGCAGGGGCTGGGGCGTGGGCAGCCAAGGTGCCCTTGGCGAGGAGAGACCTTGCAGACCAGTCCCCGCAGGGTGTTCTGGGGGCGGCCCCTCCCAGCGCGGGCCAGAGAGGGCGCTGCAGGCAACACAGCCTGCCCATCTCGGAGCCGGGGCTGAGGGGGGCCCACCGCACCCCACTGTGGGGACGCCACCGGCTCACTCTGCCAGCCGCTGAGGACGCTTGGCAGGCCGGGACGAGCTCACGGTGGCAGAGTCCACCTCGGGCCACACTGGACTCTGGACGGAGTCCAGACCCGGAGTCCAAAGGTGAGCGCTAAAAGGTCTAAGATAAAAAATACAACGATGATGGAAAGCAGTTTGGAACTTCCTCAGAAAACTACAAATGGATCTGCCTTTTGACCCGGCAATTCCACTGCTGGGACTCTATCCTAAGAACCCTGAAACACCAATCCAGAAGAACCTTTGCACCCCGATGTTCACAGCAGCACAATTTACAATAGCTAGATGCTGGAAGCAACCTAGATGCCCATCAGTAAATGGATGGATCAAAAACCTGTGGTACACTTACACAGTGGAATTCTGTGCAGCAGAAAGAAAGAAAGAAGGCGCTCCTACCCTTTGCAACAGCGTGGATGGAGCTGGAGAGCATTATGCTCAGGGAAACAAGCCAGGCTGTGAGAGACACATACCACGTGATCTCACCTTTAACAGGAACCTAAACAGCAAAACAAAACAAAAAAAACTAGCAAAATATAACCAAAGACACTGAAATAGGGGACAGTCTGACAGTGGCCAGAGGGGAGAGAAGATGAAATTTCAGGGGAGAATGGGAAGGGATTACAGGAACAAATTTGGAGGACACATGGACAAAAACTAGGGGTGGGGGGTAATGGGGGGAAGGGGGGAGGGTGGGGGGGGGGGGATGGAATGGGAGTAGGGGGGAGAAAACTGTACTTGAACAATGATTGAAATAAAAAAAAATACAGCGATGACATGAAAGACATACTAAGTATTACTGGGGAAAAAAGATCAGTGAACTTTAAGACACAGCAAAAAAAAAATATCCAAAATGCAACAGGGAGAGATGATTTTTTAAAAAATCGGTGTGGTATCTGTGAGCTGGGAGAAAACTTGCAGCTCTGATGTGCACACTGTCGGGTGTTCAAAGAAGAGGGTTGGAAAGAGTATTTGAATAAAAAATGGCCAAGAACTTCTGCATTCGATGAAAACCATCACCCCATTCATCCACACACCCGAGAAAACTCAAACAAAGATCCACAAGGAGAACCACGTCGTGGACGTTGTACACAAACCGCCCAACACCAGCGACGGGAGAAAGCGGAGGAGTCGTCAGGGAGGAAAGGCGGGCTCCGAGCAGCCGGACGGACACAGCCCGAGAGCAGGCTCGTCGCCAGGAAACCCTCCCGTCGGGCACGGCGGGCGACACCTTCACGGTGCGGAGTGAAAACCCTCGACGAAAAGTTTGATCGCCAGGGGAAAAACAACTTCAGAAATAAAGTCCTTTCAGTTCAGGTATACAACAGCTTAAATACAACTTTCTAAAAAGATTTTTTATTTCTTTTTAGAGAGAGGGCGAGGGAGAGAGAAAGAGGGAAACACCACCGTGTGGCTGCCTCTTGTGCGCACCCCACGAGGGGCCTGAACCCACAACCCAGGCAAGTGCCCAGACCAGGAATTGAACCGGCGGCCATTTGGTGTGCGGGGTGGGGGGGGAGGGACAAGGCTCCAACCCACTGACCCACCCGGCCAGGCCAGGGCTCCCTCACCCTTCCTCGCCCCTCCCCCAGGACGGCCTACCGCCTCCGGGTTCTGGAGAACCTACCTCAAGGCCCAAGAGAGGCACCACCAGTGCTCACACTTTTCCATTTCTTTTGCTCCACACGTTGCTCATTAACGTAGAGACACAAGGAAAGACAGCGGGTAACCAGCGGTGGGCTACACAAGTGAAACTGGACTGGGGCCGGGTCCTGGCCCCTCGGGGGGCGTGCCCTCCGTCCACCGCCCTCCGTCCACCGCCCTCCGGCGCGTCCAAGAGGTTCCGCCAAGAGCCCGTCTCCAACCGCACGTGGCAGGCCTGGGTCCTGGCGGCGGGGGACTGGGGCCGCTGGCCCCGCCCCTCACTGTGCAGGGGGGTCGGAGACCCTCGGGCCCACACTGCCATCCGCGGTGCGTGGGGACCCTTCCTGGAGGAGAGCTCATCGGAGAGCCCTGAGGTCACTGACAGCGCCGGACGCCCGGAGCCACACCCCGGGCCTGGCCCGGCTGGGGAGTCGTGAAGGCGGTCCTCGCCGCTGTGCTCAGCCGGGCAGGGAGCGGTGGTCCTGGGGGCTCAGGGCACTTGGGGCCCCACAAGCCCCAGGCGCCTGCCGCTCCTGCCAGGGTGCAAAGGAAGCGTTTGGGGGTCAGAGGGAAGCCGGTGAGCTGGGTGGGGGGCAGGGGTGACGGACGTAAACCGAGGAGATGTCACTGTAAGAAGGACGGGAAGCCCCCAGGACAGCTTGGGCTGAGGAGTAACCCGGTCCGACTCCTGGTTTGGGGGGCCCAGCGGACGGCGGGGGACGCGGGAGCCGGCGCAGCGTCCAGCAGACAGACTGCCCTGCGTCGGGGGGGGTGGCAGGCGAGGCCCTGGTGAGCACGCGGAGGGGGCGGTCGGCGGCACACACAGGCCTGCGGGTGGGTGGGACGTGGCGGGGGCAGGGAAGAGTCGATCGCCACGGGTGCCGGGGCGGAGCGTGGGGCAGGGGACGGGGTTTGGAGAGGGGGGACCAAGGACTCACGGGACGGGGCGGGCCTGGGGACCAGCGGCTGGCTCGGCGCCCCTGCCGTGGGATGGGGCGGCCACCCGGGGGAGAGGGAGAGGGGCTGGAGATGCAGGAGGAGGCTGGGCTGCGGACGGCTTTCTCTGGGGGGGGCACCGTGAAGGCGGGTGGGTGCCCCGCCCCCTTTTTGAAGGACATGGCGGCCTGATGGGGTCGGGGTCCCTCTGCAGTCGGGCGGAGCTTGGGTGACAGGGGAAGGGGCCGGAGGGGTGGAGGGAGGGGCTGTGGTGAGGACACGGCCGGTGACTAAGCACCTCCCCCCCGCCCCCACCCCCACCCCCACCCCCAGGGGCGGCATCTCTGAAGGGAATCGCCGTCACGGGGCATCAGCGCTCTTTTCGCCAAATCGCTTCTGAGGCGACTCCAAGAGCTTGCAGCCAGGGGTAATTATCTGATTACCTGTCCTCCCCAGTGTGAGCGGGGTGCGGGGCGGGCTGGCTTTCTCCCCGCCCCCCCCCTGCTGGGCGCGGGCTGTTGGCCCGGGAAGGAAGGGGGTGACTCAGCTCCTGTCAGTCACCACGGCTCCAGGGAGAAGGCTCAGGGACCAGGAGCCACGGTAACTGGTTGCTAATTACGGAGAGATGAGTCTCCAGGACGGAGCTCGCGCCTGCTGCCAGCCCGAGAGCCCCAGAGGGTTGGAAGCGCTGCTGCCTCTGCAGGACCGGCCCTGAGCCTCCTTCCTCGGGTCGCCGGCGGCCTCGACACGGGCAGCTGCTCCCTCTGATGTGTGAGGGCACCGCGGTTGGGGCCGCACTCGGGGCGACCCCTGAGACTGCCACCCAGGGGAGTGTGTCACAGGAGGGCCCAGGGGTCCCCAGGGGCAGGGGTGCAGGGCAGCAAGGGAGAGAGAGAGAGGTGAACTGAGCCCCTCACTCCCCGGGACTCTGAGCTGGCCCCCGGCAGGCTGCTCAGCCCCGGGGACCGCGGACTGTGCTCCCCCGCTGGTCTGGGTCTCTGCAGGGAAAGTGGGGACAGTGGCAACAGCCCCGAGCTCAGCTTTGCCAGGAGATACCGGTTGGCACGGGTAAACCAGCTCGAACGCTCTCCCCCCCCGTGGCAGTGACCGCACCCCGTTGGCTGCTCTTGTTCATTGTTCGGCCCCTCGCCACGGCCCAGGGGCCCTGGACAAACCTCGGGGTCACCCTCGGCAGCACGGCGCCTGAGCCATCCGTCGGGGGGAGCACACTTTCAGACCGTGGCACCTCCGCCTCGGTCCCTTCCCGTCACTGACGCCCCGGGGCGTCCTCAGACCCACCTGTGTCCAGGCAGCCTGGTCTCCGCCCCCGCGGTCCCCGCTCACGACCCACCATGCGAAACGCCCCCCCCACACCCGTGTGTCCTTGCTGGGCTGGGGGCTGCTTTGCTGGCTGTCCCGAGCTGTCCCCTGTCCCCGAGCAGAGTGTCACTCCTGCAGGGGGAGGGGTGCTGTCCGCAGCACGGAGCTCTGGGCCCAGGGCCGGCGGGCATTAAGCTCTCAGTAAAAATATTCTGGACTTTAAAAGAAAAGGTCCACAGAGTATGTCGTGATTCTTTGATTTTTCTAAAGATCACGGGAAGTAGATCAATCCGTCCGCCCGTTAATCAGTGGGTGCCTGGCACGTGGGCACTCCCGGGCCAAATCAGGGGTCAGATCGAGTACAAAGGGATTTTTCCGTTTTTCTGCCTCTGCCACCGGCTCCCAGCAACGCCCCCTCTGACCCTGAAGGTGCCGGGAGCTCTGTCTGCGGAGGGCGGCCTCCTGCGTCGGCTGGAATGAGGGGAAGAAGCTTCCGGAATGCGGGAAAGGAGGGGACTGACTGTGCGGAAACCGACACCGTGCACACCTCGCAGCGGCCCCGGCGCCCGGGAGCACCCGCACGGGGCGCACTCGGCCGGAGAACAGACCCGAGGATTTCGTGCGGCGGCTGCCGCGGTGTCCCGGGGGCGGGCGTGCCCCCGAAACGCCTCCACGCGCCCCTCCCGGGACTGAGGAGGCGTCGCTCCCGTCGAAGGGGGGCTTGCTGCCCGCGGAACTCTCCGGGTTTGAACTCCGATTTCCTGCAAGGGTGGGTGGCGGACCTGCACCTGTGCCCCGGGGTGGGCCCACCTGTCCGTGGCCTCGGACCGCGGGCTCCTTCGGGCTACAGGCCCACCCTGCGGCCGGGGCGGGCCCTCCACAGCCGCGTCACCTGGAAGCTCAGCCCGCCCGGGGCTCCGCTCTGCTGGCTGAGAGCGTCACCGGTCTCCCTCCGGGGGACGGCTTGCTTTTGCTAGATTTTCCCCAGCCTTTGGCTGCTCTGCGAACTTTTTGTTAGTCCACTTATTGCTTCTTTTGCGTGGTTTTCTGCACCAGAGGGAGAAGGGTCCACTGTGCTTCACGCTTCGGGGCCGTATCGTACTGACCCCCCCGCACCCCCGCCCCCGGCGTGAGGGACGGAATGCCGACGTCCCCGCCGCCTAAACAGCCGCCGGCGACAGACCCAAACATGCCCCTTGCAGAGCGGCCGGCAGCCTCCCTCTCAACCCCGACCTTAAACACTGGCCGCCCCCCTTTGAGGGGAGCCGTGCCCTTCGTCTTCCAGTGTTTGTCTTCATGCCGATCGCAAGTGCCAGAGGGCGATTCTTCCTAGAAAAACCAATCCTTTGTGATAACACGCAACGCGTCCCTCATTAATGGGGTTGCCTGAGGTTGGCAGGCACGGAGAATCTCGCCGCCCCACCCCGCGCTGGGCCATCACACGGCGTCCTGTCTGCGCACGCCGAGCCCTGGAGCCAGCAAAACTCTCCCGTCGTTGGCTTCTCTGCCTCACCAGGCTACTCGTGAGGGACCGAGCCATCAGTCACGCCGGCCCAGCCCGCCGAGATGGGAGCGGACGCCAGAGGCTGATGAAATCCCTGGGCCAGCGCCGCGGCCGGCTTTGCCGTGATGGCTCGTGGCTCACCGCCAGTGTGTGTGTGTGGGGGTGGGGAGTTGTCCGCTGAGGTTGCTCAATGTTCCTGGGCAGTCGTAACTGTCATCTGAACCCGAGGTGGAAAAGAGGGTCTTTATTTATGTGTTTGTTGTTTGCTTTGTTTGGAAGCTGGAGAAGGCTCTCTCTCGGTGGCAGGGCTGTGGGGGGGAGCCCCGGGCCGGGGCACCTGTCCTTTCCCGACGGCTCTGAACGCAGGGCGAGGGCCCCTGCACGGCGAAGGGCAGCTGGAGAGTTAGAAGCGTGTCGTGCACCGTGGGCACCGAGCAGCTGCTCTGCTCTCCTCGACCGACGGCCACTTCTCCCCCTGCAGAAATCCCCTCCGAAGAGAAAACTAAAAACAAGCACTCCTCACCATTCCTCAAAGAAAGGGTCATCAAATGCGTCTCACTTTCTGATTGCCACATTCGGGGTGTCCGTGCCTAAGCCTGGCCCACAAAGACTCCTTTCTCCCCCCCAGGTGGAGCCCCGTGGCATGCAGGTGAGAAGCGGAGGGAACTTTTTGACCGTGGAGCAGAGAGGGGCTCCCTGAGGGCGTTCCTGACCACGCAGTCGGTGAAATGGTGGTGGGTTTGCAGGCAGGCGTCCTGGGAGGAAGCAGAGGCCACGGCAACACAGGCCCGACACACCCTGGGCTCGTTCCCCGCCGAGTCCCGGAGCAGGACTCTTAGAGCAACAAGAAGAGGCAAAATAAAAGCTCCCTGTGCTGACCCGGTACCCGGCCCCGGCCCCGCCAGAGGAATGAGGATCCAGCCGCTTGTTTTTAATCACGTAGACCGTGATTTATGGGCTGACTCATCCCTGAACTAGGACAGTGTCCTGGACACTGTCCACACAGAACGGATGCCGCCACAGTGGGGCTCACTGGGGCTGGGGCTTCTGCCACGTGGCGTGGGGGGCGTGGGGGGCGTGGGGGCAGGAGCGCGGCGGCTATCCGTGGTTTTCTCTCTGGGGATTGCTGGTTGGGTCTTTTAACCACTTTTCTGTGGGGCGGTTTGTCTTTTTCTCGTGGATTTGGGCCCCGCGGACGGGTGGACGGATAGGCCGTAGGTAGGGGCTGCATCCCAGCAACATGCTTCACAGAGGTCCCCCCCAGTTTCCATGAGGCAGTTCAGAGCAGCAGGTGTTTTCAATTTCAAGGGAGCGGATTCACCCATCACTCCTCGAGTGATTCATGAGTTGTGCGTCTTGCTTAAGAAACCCTTCCCCACCCCAAGGTGAGGCTGGTTTTCATCCAGCTGCTCCCGCCAGCTGGGCTTTCGAGTTTAAGCCCCTCATCCCTCTGGACTTAGTGTGTCCGCGGGGGGTGGGTGGGGGGTAGACGGCTATTTCACATGTCCCACGTGGAAACACGTTTCCTCAGCCCCGTATACGACACGGCCCCTTCTTCGAAACGGCCTCTCGGGACCTGATTGTCGCCGATCAAACTTGCGTGTCGTCCCTGGTCTGTGTCTGTGTGTCTGTGCCCTGTACCCCGCACCCGGCCTCCTTCGCCCACCCACTGCCCCTGCGCACACTCAAACCACCAGCCGCTGCAGGGCCCTGATTAGGTTGACGTGGGGGCAGCTCCTCCTTTTGTTTCTTTTCGGGTTGTTCTCTGGAGGTGGAGAACGTGCCTCTTCCGTCCCTGTCTCCCCGGGAAGGGCCCGCCGTCTGTCCGACGCATCGGATGTTGTTTTCTGGCCATTTTGTGAGCGATGCCCCGTGAGCCAGGAGGGAAACGCGAAGCCAGGACCCCTTTCCGGCGGGTCTGCTCCGAGCATCGCGTCACAGCGAGAAGGGGCCGGTGGCCCTCGGGGCCTCCCTGCACAGTTCACGGGACACGGGGACAGAGCCTTCACTGGGGACTCGGCCTTGTCCCCCCGGCGCCCCAGCTTCTCTGAGTGGAGCAGGCGGCTCCGCTCAGTGAGGGGGGGGGGCGGCCCCGTCCCGCCCACCTCCTGGTCCCCCTGCCGCCCACCCCTGGATCCCCGGGGCGCGGGCCCTGCCGAGGCAGTGAGTTCCCCCACACGTGGACGGCGGGGGGGCTGCTCCTTCGACGGGCAGGCTGAGGGGTCAAAATCTCCACCCGGGGGAGACGGGAGTGCTAACAGCTTCCAGGAACCCCAGCCACCAGGCACTGGGAGAGCACAACCCGGACGCGGACGGAACGCGAGCCCCTCCGAAGCGCAGGGTGGCCTCGGGAGCCGACCGGGACCGGGAGCCGCCCAGCCACTGACGCACGACCTCCCTCCGGCCAGCCACTTGGCAGTGGTGACCTCCGCTGGCCTCTTGGGCCCCAGGACTTGGGAGGGGTGGTCTCCACGGACCCTGTGATACACAGCATGAAGCACAAAAGACCCCGGGAGCCACACTCTCAAGGCCGCAGGGGGCAGAGTTGGGTGACCATGTGTCCTCTCAGAGTGACGCCTGGACAGGGAGGGCCAGCAGCCCTGGACGGGCCCCGGACGGACAGCCGTCCTACCGGATCGTCCACAGGGGCCTGTCCAGGGGGCCCGTAGCCTGTGGCCAAGGCTAGAAACGACGCCGGGCCACAGAGGGGCTGAGGGCCGTCCCAGGGCCGCCTGCAGCAAAGGCCGGCTGCCGGGCCCGTGACAGGTGCCGGGGACACGGCTCTAGGTCACCGAGGCAGAGGCTGCATCTGGGAACCGAGGGCCCCTTCAGGCCAGAGCTTGGCCGGTGGCCTGTGGGCTCCGAGCCTCCACGACCCGGAGCTGGGGGCAGCTGGGGGAAGGGGGCGGCTGGGGGAAGGGGGGCAGCTGGGGAGGGCAGCGGCCACAACATTCAGGACACCCCCGCCCACCCCCCGCCCGGTCACGCACACGACTTCCAGCCTCGCTGCGAACAGACTCGTCCGATCTGTGGCCATGGTGCTGAGCGCCCCCCACCCCCCAGTTACCCAGCTTTCATGAAGGAAAAGGGTGGTTTTCATTAGGTTATTAGGAAAGAGAAACCTATTTTTAACTCCGGAAACTTCTCTACAGCCCCTGGGGACATGGGGGCCTGGCGTGCCGGTCGCTGTGGAGGCCCGTGTTTCACAGCGTGGGCCCGGGGGGCAGCGGCGAGCAGAAATAGCCGGGGCCCCTGTGGTCTCAGCCCCGATGCGCCGCCCTCGGCCCCTCTCCTGGGGCTGGCCCCCCCACCCCTCCACCCCAGCCCGGGGAGCCAGGACCCGTGCAGCTGAAATCGCGAAAGCGCTTGCTTCCACGGTCCGTTCTGGTTTGAAGACCCGTGAACAATTCCCCTTTGGTCGAAATGTCCCATCGTCGGCTTTTACCTGTAGGTGGTTTCTTGGTTCGTTTTGGAAAATGGGAGGGTATTTAACTGTTCGAGAATCAGAATATAAATATATTCATTTTTCTAATGGATTTTGTTGAATTAAAAAAAAAATTCTCACCTGAGGATACGTCGTTGATTTTAGGGAGGGAGGACAGGAGAGACGGCTGGGCGGGAGGGGGGGCGGGGACATGGATCGGTCGGCTCCCGTGTGGGCCCAGACCGGGCACCGGACCTCCGCACTTTGGAGCAGGGGGCGATGCTCTGGCCGCTGGAGACCCCCGGCCGGGGCTACGGTAGGGGTCTTCTGTAGACAGAGCCTCAGGGCTTCCGCCCGAATTGAACAAGAAAGCAAACGAGCAAGCACACTGGGGGACAAAGCACAGAGCAGACGGGGGAACCGGAGACCAGAGAGATGGCCCCCGGGGGGCGGGGGCAGGCGGAAAGTGGGGGGCACGGTCGCCGGCCCACAGTGTTGTCATCGGTCTGCACGGGCCCGGGGACCCCCGACCTGGTGGGGCGACCACACGGACGTGTCACACAGTGCCCTGTGCCCCGACACCCGCGTCCCCAGCGTACGGCTCTCCCATGACCGTAATTCAGTGAAACGACGGTTGTTGTCCTGGAAAAACAGGCGGGCATTCCGCACGAGAACAAGAGCACAGACGGCTCGCGGAGCCGGCCGGAGCGGGGGAGGGCCGCTCCCGGGCCGCCGTGCCCCGTCTGGAAGTCCCGGGAGCTCACGGGGAGCGAAGCACCCCTGCCCTGCAAGGTCCCCTGATTCTCACCCCCTCCCGCACCCCACATGGGCTCTGGGGGGGTCTGTGGGTCCTCCTGCGATTCTCTCAGGCTCTGAGCTCCTCCCCCTGGAGTGGGTGGCAGAGCCTGCCCCTCGGCGTCCACGAACATAGGGGTCCCCGTGCCCCTGGCCCCAGCACGGAAGGACAAGCGGCCCAGGGCGCAGGCGGGAGACTGCGGAGGCCGGGCAGGAACTGCCCTTCCAGGTCTGTGGCTGCGTCTCTGTACCGACTCGGTTACTTCTCGGACGACGCCGGTTCCTCTGTGCGAGTCCATGACCAGCGGCCCATGTCATCCCCTGTGTCATCACAGCGCACCTCCCGAGAGAGGCTCGGAGATCCCCCCGGCGCGATGCACCGAGGTCTCGGGCGGGGGTGGACGGCACCTCTGAGCCCCGGGGCCTGGCAGTGTCCACGCTTGTCCGTCCGTGTCGGACTCAGGTTGTTCTCACGTGGCCCTGGAGAAGGGTCACCGGCTCTGCTCACTGAGGCTGCGTCCGCTGTGGGGGCATCTCTGGGGCAGAGGAGGGCCTGGGCGGCCCCCACCTGGCACCGGGTTCAGGCCCCCCCTCCTCCCTGTAACTGGGGAGGGCGGGCGAGCAGGGCCGGGCCGGGACAACCCTGGTGGGACGGTCAGACCGGGAATGGCCACGACACACTTGACACACTTGGCCACGGTCAGCTCAGAAGCACGCTCCCGGCCGTTCCCGGTGCCCTGTGAGCCGACGCCCCCGGAGACCCCGCGGCGTGGCCGGGGCTGCAGCCGGACACACAGACAGACAGACTGGGTCGGCGCCGGGGCTGAAGTGTCCCGTGCACAGAGCTTTTTCACCCGCAAAGGCCGGCTGGCCCCAGCCTGGGCTGTCCTGGTAACCGGGACAACGTGACTAATCAGCGCCCGGTGCCGGCGGTCCCCGCACGCAGACACGGACGAGGCGGGGACGGTCTCCCCGCTTCCCCGGCGCCGAGTGCCCTTCCGGGGGGGGGGGGGGGGCCTGGGGGACACGCGACGGAAATGCACGGTTTGCACGAGCGGCAGTGCAGTGCGTCGACTCCGGCAGGCGAAGGGAGACGCCGCGAAGACGCCAGCGTCGGAGCCCGAGGGGTTCGACTTCAGGTCGCCCGAGGGAGGCGGAGCGGCACGGGGGAGGTGCTTGGCCACCGCGGGGTCCCCGAGACAGCGGGGACTTGGGGGGGCCGTGCACACGCGGGACCTCCTGAGCCCCCGCCAGCCCCCGCAGGGCCGGACCCTGGCCCCTCCGCCGCTGGGCGCACGGCCCCTGCCGCTCCTCGAGGGCCTGGCGGCCGGCCCCGGCGCTCCTGCTGGCTGGGCCCGTGGAAAGTGCATTTATCTTTGGCAAACGCCGACACAACTGGGCTTTTCAAGATTCCGGGAGGCTTTAATTGCAGAAAATCACTTAAGGTCGAGTCCTTTATTGTCTTTCTGTGTGTGTGCTCTGGACGCCAGCGAGGAAGCGGCACCAAACCCGAGTGTATAATAAAAACGCGTTCCCGCTGGAAACGGAGCCCGTCTCCCGCCCGCCTGAATCTTCCGTCCGCGAAGCAGCGCCCAGCGGCTGCACGAGGTCAGCACCTGCTTCCAATTTGCACTTCGACCCCCTTCAGGGCACGGGAGGAGAGGGCTCGGAGAATATGGGCCGCGGCATGGCTCCGGTCCCCAGGGCCCTGCGCGGCCACGTGACCTTCCGCCGTGTTGAGGGGGAGGGGAGCAGCAGCCCGAGGGCGAGTGGAGAGGACGCGAGGGGCCCTGCAGGCAGGGAGGGCGGCTCTGCGGCACCCTGAGGTGCCCGGTGCACCCCTCCAACCATGGGCAGCCCTGCGGCCCCACGTGCAGCGCTGGGCAACAGAGTCCAGAGCGGCAGGGCCGCTGCGTAAGGACGAGCAAACTCGGAGCCGTGTGCACCCCCGCCAGGCCCCTCCCTCCCGGGTCAGCCCCTGGCCGGTCAAAGCCAGGGCACTCGCTCGGCCAGCCTAGAGTTTCGGACAACCAGGGGCCCGGGACCCGGGACGGGGCTTTCGTGTGGGTCCCCGACAGCCCACGGGACGCCCACACTACCTGACCCTGTGGTCGGTCTGCCGCCGTCCTCGCTGCCCCCGGCGGTGGCGCTGACCCTCCCGACGAGGCCCGCGGTGGGCTGTGCAGGCGGCCACACGGGCGCGGCTGCCACTCAGCGTCCGGAGACACGATGACATGTGCTCGGCAGGCGTGTGGATGCCTGTCCACGTGTCATTTCTGGGCTCTGAGACAGAGGGGGAGAGGGTGCGGGGAAGGGGAGCGGAGGATGGATGGGAACCGGGAGGCCGAGGAGCGAGGCTGCTCAGCACCCGCCGGTGACAGGCCACAGACGCAGACGCGGCCCCGCCCCCACCTCCGGCTGCAGACCGCGGAACGGCTTTTAACTGGCAGCTCAGCCGCGGCCCCGACCCCCGTGCAGGGGGGCGTCTGGGCAGGGAGCCGCCTGCCCGCCGCTGTGCCGGGCCCTTCCCACGGAGAGGGGCGTGCGCTCCACCAAGCGAACGGTAACTGTCAGTGCCCCCGTGTCCCTCCGACACTTCCGTACACGGGCCGGCCTCCGTGATTGGGTCACAGGGAGCCGGCTGACCTGACGCCGGTGAGCCCGCTTCTCAGGCGCAGAAACAGCACCCGCGGGTGCCCGCGCAGCCAGCCGCAGTGCTGTCCCGAACCCCCCCCCCCCCCGGTGCCTTCGCTCACGCTCTCTCCCCCTCCCCGCCCCCCCTTCCCCAGCCCCCCCCCTTCCTGGAGCCTCGGCCCACGTGTCCCATGCAGGACTCGTCCTGCCTCAGCCCCCGACGGCTGGCAGCCTCTAAACCCACCCGTCTCCCCGACACGTGACGTCGCCGGCCTCGCCCGCCTCCCCCTCTGTGAGCAGAAGCAGGTGAGGGGGGCGCTGGGTCTCCAGGGGCCGCCCCTGCCCGCCCCGCCACAGGCACACGGGAAGCGCACGCTGACCGCCGAGTGTGTGTGTGCGACAGCGACCCCCCCCCACGACCTGATGGGGCCGGAGGAGGGAGGAGAGATCTGGGGAATGTGTTCAGTGTTAGTTGTGACGTGGTCACTCTGTTTAAAGGGAGGGTTTTCGGTCTCATTCCAGCACCAACCAGGGTTGGGTTTTGCTGCTGTTGCTGTTTTCTGGCCCGAAAACGCTGTTCCCCTCGCAGGGAGTGGGGGCATGGTAAGGACGGAGGTCAGAGGTCACAGGACAGGACCGGTCCCCCCTCCGCACAGGGCCCCCAGGCCGTCGCCGCTGTTGTCGGCATCAATAAGCAAAGGGGGGCGGGGGTTGACCTCCTGACCAGCGGCGGCTCGGCTGGGCCCGCAGCTTTGCTTACATCCCCTGCCGGTCTGTTTGGTCTGCAGCCGGCCGGGTGGCTCCGGACTCCTCCGGGGGCTCTTCAGCAGGGCCGGCCGGCCCCCACGTGACTGGCCCGTAGCCACGGTCCCGGCGGATGGATGTCCCTCGTCCTGGCTGAGGGCGCGGGCACCGCTTCCTGCTCGTGCTCCGGGGCGCAGTGCGATGAGGCCGGGAGGAAGACGGCTTGCCCCCCCACAATCCGGCACTGAGGTCGGCACCTCGCCTGGGGCGGGCCACGCGCCTCACGCATCTTGTGCCCGGGGGTCCCCTGGGGGTGGACCCATCAGCAAGGGGGTGTCCTGCCAGGGGCAGAGCCGGAGGCCACGCAGACCGCGGCCACGGGCCTCTGACGGCTGCAGGACAACGGGGTTATTCCTGAAACGTCCCGTGGGCCTCAGGCCAGACCCCGAGCCGGACGCGCCCACCTCCGTGGGGCCACCCAGAGCCCTGTCCGGCCCGGGTCTTGGGTCCCAGGCAGGAGGACGCCCTGAAGGTCAGGGCCGTGGGCATCACCCGCTCAGAGTCTCTGGCTGGGCCCAGGGCGCCCGCTGCCCGCCCCTCCCTTCTGGGGGCCGGGTCCTGCGTGTCAGTTCGTCCGTCTGGCCCTGAGTTTGGGTTCTCGGTTGCCAGACGAACACGATCTGTTTTGGCGACCATCTTACTTTCCACCGAATAGTTTTACCGTTTCCTTCCTCCCTGCCCAGAGCCTTCCCCGCTGCGGCTGACGGACCGCCCAGAGGTCGCCCCCACGGTGGCCACGCAGGCCGCCCATTTTTACTCCTCACACGACGGCACGTTCTCCTCTCTGCCGGATGTCTCAAGCTCGCTCTCCCATATTGGGCATTTCGGTGGTTTCCAATGTTTTGTAACGGCAAACGGCGCCCCAGCACACGAGCATGTGTCCGTGTGTTCGCGTGTTGTCGGAGGTGCGTGCTCGGGGCAGACGCCCAGAAGCGGGGTCACAGGGTCGAAGGGCGCAGGTGTCTGTGTTTGGGTTGGTGCCCAGTTTGCCCCCCAGGGGGCGGGGCTGCCCGAGACCCCGGAGAGGACCCCCACCCCCCGGCCAGGTGGTCTCTCGGGAACGGCCCTCTGAGAGTCCCCCCCCTCGTTTCCCCGAGGGCACAGGTCTGTGAGGGACCCCTGGGCCTGCAGGGCTGGTTCAGGCGAACTGTGTCTCCCAGTCAGTTACCCGCCCCCTCAGCGCCTCCGAGGGCGCTCTCCGGGGCTCGGGCAGTAGTGTGGTCTGCGGGTATTTGAGCTTCTCCTGGCGCCCTCCCCACGCACGCCCTCCCCGGTCCCTCCCTGCACCTCTGTGCCCCCCACAATCTCCCGTCTCCGCGCCCTACGTGCACCCCACACACGCCTTCCTCGACGTCCCGTCCTGCTCTGCGCTCCCTGGGTCCCACCGGCTGCGAGACCCACCCTGGGGTCTTCTTTTCCGGCACGTTCCTGAGACTGCAGAGCCCGCCCTGCACTCGGCTCCGCCTCCGTCCCCGTCGTCCTGGACGGGCAGCAGAGCCGCTGCGTGAGGACCCCGGTGCCCCGGCCCCCCCTCCCCGGGTCTCCTCTCGCGGGCGTGGGTGTCGCTGGTCCTTGGGCCACGCTGCTTCCTGCCTGCGGCACCGGCCGCCTCTGGCCGAGGGGCCGGCGTCGTTGTGCCCGACAAGCCGCACAGTGACACCCGCCCTGCGGGGACTCTCGCCGCCGGGGACCCGCTGACGGCCGGGGCGGGGTGGGGGGCCTCGGTGCCCGGAAACGGCCTCCGTGAGGTCGGAAAGCACACGGTCCCTTTAAAGGAGCCAGACGTGTCGTGTCCTCAGGTGTCCCCCCCAAGCGGTCGCCCAGTGACCTGTGAGAGGGACAGAGGACCAAGGGCTCGTCCAGGGCCCTTCCTGCGCACCTGGCCCTCGGCCCAGACCTCCAGGGCCCGGCTGAGATGGGGGCCGGGGCCGTGCCGCCTGCAGCCCAGGGGGCCCCCCTCCCCCGCTGCCCCAGCCCCGGAGCCCATGGACGCCCCCAGGGAGAGGCCCCCCGCTTGCTCCTCCCCGTCCCCATTGAGTGCACCTGCGTGGCCCCCGGAGGCTGATCTGGGTGATGCCGGGTGGAGTCAGGCACATGCAGGTCGAGGAGGAACACGGGGTTTAAAACCAAACCCCCGGGTTCCTGTCTGAGGCCTGGACGTCTCACGCCCCCCACCCCCCAGCCCTGCGTCTCCTCGTCCTGCCCCCCTCCCTGCCGCCCTGGCGCCTCCTCTCGGTTCACACGCTCATGTGCAAGTCACGGGAGTGGAGCCGTGCCCCCAGCGTGGCCCGGGTTTGTGGGGTTCACCTGGCAAGGCCCGGGCTAGGCCTCCCTCCCCGGTGTGGTGAGAACAGCCCAGCCGGTGCTCTCGGGGCTGGTGGGGCTGGAGAAGGGGCAGGGGGCAGGGGGCAGGGGGAGGGGGGTGGAGGGGGGGGAGGTGGCTGAGACCCAGTTCGCCCCGAGGTCGGCCGACAGCACTGATGGGCCGGGTCTCGGGAATCCCCCCACAGGCGATAGGGCCACAGGCGGCTGGTACGGCGGCCTCTGGGTCTGCTCAGCTTTCCAACAACAACCGCCGTGTCACAGCCGCTGTGTCCCGGGAACCCGTCTGCGTTAGGTTGGGGGAACAGACACTGAACTCAAAGAAGCCCGTTTCCTCGTCCTCCCGAGTCTCCCCCGGTTTCAGGAGGCCGATTCCAGAGTCGTGAGGAGACCAGGCTGCTGCCCGTTTGGCTCCCCAGAGGCTTTGGCCTCGGAAAACCCCTAAAAGTCCCTAAAAGAAACAAATTGCATTTTTAACCTAGAATCCGAAGGAACAAAACAATTAGTGTTTATGCACACTGTGACCCTCCCACAAGCCAATTAAACCACTAAGTGCCAGTGAAGTTGTTTATTTCTCTCTCTGCGTCCGGGGGCGTGCACCTCGTGCAAGGGCTCCTCCGTCTCCCGGAGCAGGCGCCCTTCTGGCCCCTCAGGGTCAGCTCGTCCGCCCTCCGCCCGCCCGCCCTCCCCTCGCCAGGCCTGTCGGTCCCAATCACCCTCTGTGCAGGGTGAAGGCTGCAGACCCCCACCCAGCTCCTGCCCGCCCCCAAGGGGGCTGGGTCCCGCAGGGTTGCAGGTCACTGGCCTCACCTTTCACCTCTGGGTCAGATGGCTTGACCTCCCCGACGTGTGCCCTTGGGCAAGTACAGGGCCACCCCGTGAGTGGGCAACCGGAGGGGGGCGCCAGCCGGGAGGGGCTGCTGTGGAATTCAGGTGAAGGACCGTGCAGAGGCCCCGGCCTCGAACCAGGTGCTGGGAGCAGGCCTGTGTGGCTCGGACGTGGATGGAACCCCGGCCGCCCGTCTGGGCGCTGGTGCCGTGTCCCCTCTCTGGCCCGGCACAGGCCCGGGCGGCCGTGTCTCGGGCGTCAGGGGCCGCTGCAGGTGCCGCCGGCGGGGAGGGGGGCAACCCAGAGGCCCCGCCCTGCGCAGCCAATGCCTCCACCGTCTGGACCTTCCGACAGGGCCATGGGGGCCCGGCACAACCGTGTGTCCCACAGCACCGCTCGCAAGGGGTGGGGGGAGACAGAGAGAGACACAGAGAACACACTCATTGCCTGTCCCCCCCCCCCCCAAGGGCCTGCTGTGTTCAGGGTGACTGACCTCACGGCCTGCCTCTGCTATGAACAGCTCTTCGTCTGAAAAGGAAAACGTCGATTCTGACCTCAGCCCGTTTGTATTTATTTTTCGGAAATGTGCCAGCTCACACGTGCGCCCGGCCAGGGGCTGAAGCGAGGCCGAGGCCGCAGCCACGCCGCGGGCAGGGAGACCTGCGGTGGGCGGGGCCGGAATGAGGGGGGGCGGGGCCGGGGCGGGGGCGGGGCGCAGGAACCGCGGTCTCGGCAGGGACGCGGAGAAAACCGTCCACTCCGTGTCGGCTCCGTCAGAGCACGCGTGGGCTCCCATCGGCCGCCGTGACGCTCACGGCGATCGCGCCAGAACCTGCGACACTTTCCCTGCAGCACCGCTCGCTCGGCCCCAGCGGGAGCAGCCAAGGCCACGGGCACAGAACCGCGTCAGCAGAGAAGCGTGTCGGCGGGCGTTTAGGGACCGGAATCCGCCCGCCTCACTAAAACCTCAGCGCTCCTGAAGCCCGATGGCGAAGTCCGTGCTCTGAGGCACCCACTGGCTTCTCCCGGGGGCTGGGCACGCGAGTTTGCCCGGTCTCCGGGTTTGAGATGGAGCCCCCTCTCCCCCATCATGTCCTGCTGCTGCCTCCTCGGGGAAAGGCCCCGCCCAGGGCGCTGCGGCTGCAGCTCCCAGAGAGAACCCGGTGCCCCCCACCCCCACCCCGGCATGTGCTGAGTCACTGCTGCTGGTCACTGGCCTTCTGCATGGACGGCCCCTGGTCAAAGATCCAGGAAAATCAGGTTCTTCTGCGGTTTCATGAATGACTACAGCACGAGAGACTCCCCCGTTATTCCGGGACCTCGATCACATCGGATCAGCCATTTGCAATTTCTCGCGTCCGGGATCACGCAGGCCGGTCATCAGGTCGGGCTCCCCGGCGGGGACCTGGGTGCTGTGTTCCGTGCGGGTGTTTGATTCCTGCCGCCGTCTCGGCCGTCGGGTTTGAAGCGCAGGACGGCCTGGTGTGAGCTTCTGGCCCCCACTTCCCGGGGGGAGGGATGGAGGGGCCCCGCCCCGGCGGCCAGTGGGCAGAGCCGGGTGGGCATCGGGAGGGCATGCGCTGCCCCACCTCAGCACCCACACGGTCGTGGCTCCTTTTACCCTGAGCCGGTGCGACTCTGTTTCTTGTCCCGCCGGGTGCCGTGGGTTCACGGTGCCGTGGGTTCCTCCCCGAGTCGTCTGCTGAGTTCCTGACCCCCCCGCACCCCGGTGGACAGTGGCCTTGTCTGGACAGAGCGTCCTCAAGGAGGCAACCAAGTCTCGCGAGGTCCGATGTGACCACGTCCCACGGGAAGAGCAGGCGAGGACACAGACACACACACACACACACACACACACACACGGGCGGCCACACGAGGACACAGAGCAGACGGCCATCCACACGCCTGGGACCGAGGCCTCCAGAAGGCACCACCCGCTGGCACCCGGGTCTCAGGCGTCCAGCCTCCAGGACTGCTGGGCTGCAGCTCCCGTGTCTGCCACAGCCATCCGCCACCTTTCTCTTCTCCGGACACACGCAGACTAGTTCCTACAATTCCGCACACACCAAATCATATGTATTTTTTGCTGATCTGAACCAAAATTTTGATTTTCCACACCAGACGGCTGTTGTGCTGGCTGCTGCCGCTCTTCACACCTGACGGCCGCGGGAAGCGAGTCGGCGCCTCGACCCAGGTGTCAGGTGCCGCCTGTTGTGGGAACGAGCGCCCGTGGCGCGCCGGGCGAGAGCCCAGAGCTGGCGAGCACGGGAGCACACGCACCCACACACGCGGCTTAAGGCCACGCTGCAAACCAGCGCGGTGTGGCTCTGGCGTGCCGCCAGGCCCCCTCCCCCCTGCTGTGTGGGCTCTCTGGGGCCAGTCACTGTCCCCCCTCAGAACCTGGGGCTCAGGCCCCGAGGTCACTGCTCAGGGGGGCCCATGTGTTTGCAGGAAACGGTCCCGGTGTCGGGGTGAACGTTTCTCAGAACGCAGGGGCTTTCGCCCGTTTCATCCCCAATGAGGTCCCCAAATCCCTGCCTCGTGCCGGCGGGGTGGAAGCTTGGGGGCCGACGTGGGGGACACCCTCGAGGCCCCCTGGACCTCCGGACACGCTGGCACCGAGTGTCACGGGAGGCCACCCCCCAGGGCCCCGGACGACGGGCAGAGGAGCCAGGCCCAGCGGACGAGGGTACTCAGGGCTGTGTGACCTGTCCCCACGGAACCCCTTCTGGGGAGAACGGTGCGCACTTCGGGGCGCGGCCGACACGCAGCCTGGGCTTGTGGGACGCGCGGCGGTTGCTCCCTCGGCACGGCAGACCGCGAACCCCGCCACCGCGGTTGTCACCCCTGAGCCCATCTGCCCAGAGGGAGGAGGGAGCCCGAAGGTGCTTCTGCACCCGGCAGGCTCGCGGGACTTACGACTGGCTGCAGGGGGGACGCCGTCCTGGGGCCACAGGTCATCACGGACGCCGGCACTGAGAGGCCCGTCCTGCGGAAACGGGATGCGGCGGCTGCCGGTGTGTCCGAGGCCCCGCCCCGCCGCGCTGACCCGCTCGGGCAGGTGGGTGCCTGACGGGTGGGGGGGGTGGTCGCCGTGGGTGGGCGTTGGGTGCGCAGCCCGCTGAGTGGGGCCCCGCAGTGGGGGACGGCAGCCCCGAGGTCGCCGTGTCCTGTGAGCAGCCGCCATCACCCCGACCAGGAGGGTCTCCGCCGGACTCGGGGCAGACCAGCTGCCTCCGGGGGGAGGAGGGGCCCGCGCGGAGGGACTCGGGCCGAGGGCGTGACACACAGCGCCAGCGCTGGGGGGGGGGGGGGGGGGGGAGATGCATCGGGGAACCCGGGGTGGGGAATGGGGGGGCAGACATCCAAGCACCTCGGGTTCGCGTCGCAGGAACGGGCCAGAAACCGCATCGGGCCACGCGAGAGCGGGCGTGCCCTCACGTCAGACCCGGCGTCCGGCGGCGGGAAGCTACACAGCACCCCCAGTTTGGGCTTTCTCCGCACCCCCAGGAGCAGCCCTCACATTCCCCTGAGCTGGCCCAGGCGGCGGGTCCCCAGATTCCCGGTGTGACGCCGCCACCTGCTGGACAGAGGACCAGGCTGCAGCCGGCCTCTCGGCTTGGTGTCCGTGAACTGCAGGAGCTCAGCCGTGGGGAACCCCCCCCCCCACTACCACCAACTCTGTCTTCAGGGTTCAGACGGATAACTGAGGCCCTGTCTGGTGGTGGCAGAAAGTTCCAGAAGCACTTGAGCTGCCCACGGTGGTGTTGAGATGAGGCCTCCAGAACAAGCCCGAGCACCGAGCAAAGCGTTGGGGTCCCCAGTGCGCCCCGCCCTGCTGCACTTGCCCTGGGGAGCGCCCCCCCCACCCCCAGCCCCCGTGCTGGCCCTCTGAGCCTGTCCCCGAGCCCCGTGGGGCCTGTCCGCATGCACCTGGCTTACAGTCACACTTACAGTCACGTGTCGGCGCCCGCGCTGCGGCAGCTCGCCAGGTGCTTTCTGAGAGGAGACGCGGGTCTGCAGGCCCCGCCCCCTCGCCCTCTGTCCCCAGAGGCTGCTTCTGCGTCCCCCAGGCCTTCCCGGTGGGGGCCGGGCACCAGGAGACAGGGCCAGCCGTGTCCTCAACCACAGCCGCTCCGAGGGGAAGGCGTCCCCGTGCGGGGACAGAGGGTGACGAGGTCTGGGGGGTCCCCCCCCCAGGACAGGTCCCCATTTGCCACCCGTGCTGGGAGAAGCCCCGACGCCCGGCCCGCGGGCCCGGGGTGCGGATGGGGGAGGAGCCGACTGGGACGACCTCCTCCTTCCCCCCCACCGGGGCAAGTGCGGCCCTCACCCCAGCCGGCGGGCCGGCGTCACCATGGCCGGCAGCGCCCCGCCAGGCCCACGGCAGCCGGGGTCCCTTCTCATGCGCCCCAGTCCCCAGGCAGCGAGGGGCGCCTGACCTGCGGGGCCCCGAGAGTGGTTGGGGCCCCCGGAGAGGAGGCAGGCAGGACGAGGGTCAGGGGCTTTGGGGAGTGCTCGGTCTCCCCAGCTGGTGCCATGCTAAGGGGTTTGGGGGCCTCGGAGACCCCGTCCCAGGGGCTGACGAAAGCAGAGCTTCCCCTGGGTCAGGGCCGCGGCCAAGAGCAGGCCCGCCTTGACCTGACCGCGGTCACTGGCCTTCCCGTCGGCGCCTGGACACAGTGAGCCCTCCCCCCAGGCCTCTGCACGGGGCCTCCCGCCCCAGCACCCTGTCCCCACGCCTGCCGGTGGCCGGCCGCTCCCTCACACCCCACCCCCCTGAGCGCCCCGACCCTTCTCTGGCCTCTGTTTCTCTCACTGCCCCGGCCACTCTCTGAACTGACCCCTTGTCTCCGTGGTCACTGCCCTGCCCTCTGACCCCGGACGGACACAGACGGCTCCGTCCGTCCCTCACCCTGGTGGCGCTGAGACCGCGAGTCCGTCCCAAGCGCTCACTGGACGGCCCCAGCCTTGACCTGCACCAGACTGTCCATGGTCACCCAGGACCCCCGGCCTGGCATCCTTAGAACAGGGGGGACAGCGTCCATCTGGCTGGAACGTCACGGCTCGCACCCGGTCAAGGCCGCTCTGCGAGGGCAGCAGGCCCCTCTCTGGCCCCGGCAGATGAGTCAGCACCACCCAGGGCCCTCCATCCAGCTCAGCCCCCCGCGGCCCCGGCACACCCTTCCTGTCCACCGTTCCCAGGGGGTGTCTGTCTGTCTCCACCGCACCCAGGGGAACCCTCCGAGTGGCCCGCGCCCGCAGCTGCCGCAGGGGAGGGGCTGCGCCCGTCGCTAGGGAGGGCAGCAGTCTCCAGGGAAGGCAGGTCGCCCTGAGGAGCCGGCAGGACACGCAGGAGCTCCGGACCAGGGTGTGCACCCTCGGGGCATCTCTGGGCCGCGCCGGAAAAGAGTGGTCTTGGGCCACATGTTAAATACACACGCACTGGTGAACACAGATGAGCAAAAAAAAGGTTTTCAGTAAATCAACGATTGTGTGTGGGACCTCGGGCTGGGCACCCCTGCTTTCAAACGAACCGAGTGTCTGGGCCAGACTGTCCAGAGCGAGGGGGCGCTGTGCCCACAGCTGGGGGACAGTTGACAGGTGACTCACACCAGAGAAGTAGACCCACGGGTGCAGAGAGAGAGAGACAGAGACAGAGGAGAGGGGCCGTGGGGGCAGGAAGGAGGCGGGGGAGGGGGATCACCTGCCGGTGGTCGCAGCCCAGAGGTAAGGAGCTCCGCTCTCGAACCGCGCATCGAAACGAATCCCTGACGGATTCGAGAGTGACACCTGGAATTCGCTGAAGAAGGGCCTGTTCCTCTGGCGGTCAAAGGCCTCGGCGGTCACAGAACACTAAACGAAAATGGGAACGAAGGGTAGATTTTAAGCACGTTTATAGACCATCAACACAATATTTTAAAACGTACTGAAATAATTTCCTATTCACCCATCCAAAAACAAGGCGCTAATCATGTAGAGAAGTCACAAATAAAATGTATTACAGCCCTGGCTGGCGTAGCTTAGTGGATTGAGCGCAGGCTGCGAACCAAAGTGTCGCAGGTTCGATTCCCAGTCAGGGCACATGCCTGGGTTGCAGGCCATGACCCCCAGCAACCGCACACTGATGTTTCTCTCTCACTCTCTCTCTCCCTCCCTTCCCTCTCTAAAAATAAATAATAAAATCTTTTTAAAAATGTATTACAGCCTCATATTTTTTACAGCACCCACACTCGGAGGAGGTAGAAGCGGCCGTCTGCAGGGGAGAACCTAGACGGAGGTAAACTCGGGAGCGGGACCTGGTGGCTGGTCCCTCAAGCTTGGCCCCCGCCCCCCCGCCTCTCCCCGCGGAGCCGGCGCCCGGTGCCGGGGGCTTTACCAACAACGGCCCCCACCTCATTCACGCTGCCTCTCCCGAGTCCGGGTTGGTTAGGGGGCACAGACTGAGCGGGGTGCCCTGGGTGAAGGAGCACCCTTAGGCGCCGGGGCCCGCAGGACTCCAGCGCCGTGGGATTCCCGGCTTCCGGAAGCTCCCGCCCGTCTGACCGCATGCTCGGAGGCCTGGAGTCCCTCTCCCTCACCTGCGTCTTCGGGACGCATTGACTCACACCCAGGCCAGCCGCCAGCCCAACCGGGCCCGAGACCCTGAGTGAGAACCCACCCCCGAGAGTGGCGCCCCACAAAACTGGGGGAGTTTGCCTCCGACCCGACGTTGGGAGTTGTTGGGCAGCAGCAGAAAAGCAGAATGACCCCCCCCCTGCCCCCTGACAGGCCGGCCCACAGCCTCCAACACCATCGTCGTCGTGAGGGCGAGTTTCCCAGCAGCCCCAGCAGGCAGATGCCGGTGCAAAGCCCCCGGAGGAGCCGGGGAAGCCGCCCGCTGGCTGTAGGTGCGTCCTGGCCCCGCCCACGTAAAGGAACCGAGAGAAGTTCCGGACGGACGCTCGCCGCCGCCGTGACCGCGGCTGTCTCCTGCAGAGAGGTCCCGAGCGACTGACATCCCGCTGGTCGGTGTGCAGCTGGGGGCTTCACCCGTCCGCAGGCAGCCTGGCCTTCGGGCGTGGGCAGGAGCAACAGTCGGCCTTTGTTTCCAGCGCAGAGTGACGGACTCAAAGGAACGTTACCTGCTCCAGGCCCAAACGTCGGAGACCTGCCTTCGTTCTTCCTAGAGCTACCTGTGGGACCAGCCGGCACGGCCGTGTCACCTGCTTGGTCCAGCCCCTCCTCGTGGATATCCCAGCCCCCGGCTGCTACCACCCCCGGGAGACGAGTCACGCCCTGGCCCCCAGGCCCAGCCCACCCTCCTGCTTCCCCGGTCCCAGCATGAGCTCCCCCCCCACCCCCGACTGCCCGCCCGGACACAGAGCCAGTCCTGAAAAGCCACCGCGGCTCTGAGCCCAGAGCACCCGGCGATGAGGAGCCACGGCCACGGAGCCCTGGCCATGGCCACCTGCCACTCTCCTGGGAGCATGCTGCCGGGTTACTCGGCTGGCACCTCCGGGAATGACCCTCCCGTCCCACCACTCTGCTCCTGCTCCTGGAAGGGACACTGGGCGCTGCCGAGGCTCCGCCTCCAGAACAGCAGGCGGCAGCTCTGGACTACGAGAGAAACCCGAACACAGACTCCCACTCCGCTCCACTGTCCTGGGTTTGGACGCCCTGCGTGGGGGCGGGGATCGGTGCCCAGTGCCACGCCCTGCAGGGCCGAGCCCAGCTCGGGTGGTCTGACCCAGTGCCAGGACCGGAATTCCCTGGAAGGCCCTTTGTCCCCGTTCAGGTGTGTTGGTGGCCACAGGTGACAACCCAGACACGAGAACTGGGCGAGCGAGCCGGTTGCCCGACGCGGGTCTGCCCCCGAGAAACGGACAAGGAGAAAGAAACCAGCTCCGCTTGGCCGTGCAGCCCGCGGCCGAGCGCGAGGGGTGCTGGTGCTTGGCGGCTCACGGGGAGGGCGCTGCTCTCACTCCCCGCGCGGAAGCAGGGCCGGGAGCCCCGGGAGCTCAGAGGGCACGTCCGTCCGGGAGGAGGAGCCCCACGTGGAACGTGCGCCTCTCGCCTCCAGGGGGCCTGGGAGGACGGCGACGGACCACGCGAGTGCAGCCGCCCTCCTCTGCGCATTGATTCATCCGCCCAAGCGCACTGCGGCGCCGCTGGGGTGAGGCGGCCCTCGGGGATCCTGATCCCTCAGCATGTGCCTGCCCCCCCCCCCCATCTTGGGCATGGGCGCGCGGGGCAGGTTCCCACGCGAGCCCCAGACCCGCCAGCCCTGTGACCCGAGGGGCAGGCCCAGCTTCCTTGCAGGGAAACCCGGTGCAGAGCCTTCCGCGCTTCTGCAGGCCTATGTATGAGACCAGGGCGCCGGCGCACGCGACAGGCGGCTGTGTGCTTCCCACGCAGAAGCACGAGGCCGGGCCGCTGGGACCGGGCTCCAGGGGGAGGCTGCGGGGCTGTGCTCACGTGCCGGTCACTTTCCGGACGGATCCTGGCACAGACCGCCAGTCCTCCTGGTCCCCGCACTTGCCTCTGTTTGGTTTCCAATGGCCCTTCTCCAGCTGTTACAACAGCGAACCTCTCTCTGGATTTCCAGAGTCCTCATTAAAAAAAAGAAAAACCGGTCTAGGAAACTTGCACAGATCCCAAACCGAAGTGATCTGTTATTTCCAAATTTGTTATTTGTAACTGTGCCCACCCCCCTCCTGAGCAGTTCGCGGGGGTGTGCAGGGGTGGGCGGGGACGGCAGGGTCGCAGGGTCGCAGGCCTGCTCCAGCGCCCCGGGCGGATGGGGCCGCACGCTCCACATTCCTCTTTAATTATGGGGCTGGAGTAAACATCCGCGGACGCCAGGCCCCGTGGCCGCCGGGGACAGGAGTGCACGGCCGCGGGGAGAGGCGGCCCCCTCGGCCCGGCCCCGCGCGGAGATAAAAGTGACGGATGGGCCTGTCATCGCCCTCGGAGGGAGGACAGGGCGCGCGAGGCTTCGTTCTGGCAGTTCCCTTGTTTACAGGGGAGGGAGGGCGGGCGTTTTGTGACTTCTCCGAACCGCCGCTAGGGGGTCTTGGCCTCCCCTCCCGCCCGCGTGCGGCGCTGGCACGGGGCCCGTGAAGACCGAAGACCCTCGCCGGCCTGCCCTGGCCTGGGGGCTGCCCGCCGGAGCTGGGGGGCAGGGGCGGGCCCTGGAGGGACCGTGAGGCCCCGCCCAGCCGTCAGGCCCCCCACTGCGGGCAGCACCCCTCCTCTGCCCCAGCACCCCTGCCCCAGCCCATCACCCGGCGCCCCGGGCTCTGCAGGGGGGGCCCTCTCCCAGGTCCTGCCTCAGCCCCGCACCCCTCCTTCACAGCCGGCACCCCACCACTCGATAGCCATTATGGAGGGGCTGTGCCCCCGGCCCCACATTCCCAGGGCAGAGTCTCAGGTGCTGGGAGACAGGGCTCTGAAGAGGCGAGTAAGGGAATGAGGCCACTGGGGTGGGCCCTGCTCTCACGGGCTGGGGCCCTTGGAAGAGGACATGAGACAGACACACGGGGGACGGCCCTGCGGGGCGCGGGGGACGGGTGGCCGTCTGTGTGTGGGGAGAGGAGCCAGCCTCAGCTCAGACGGGCTGCCTCTGAGGTCACGGAGGGTGGGTGGTCTGACCGTCAAACCGTCCCACCCCTGCAGGCTGTGGCCTTTGCACTGCGTGCTGCCACCTCCCGAGGACGGCCCAACCCGGTGGTTCTCGGCGCACCGGTTTTTACGGCGGAGACAGACACGCGCCACGCAGTCCACCACCTCCACCGCTGTACGTGGGCAGCCTGGTGGCACCGGCCCACTCACAGCGCTGTGTGACGGGCGCCTCGCGCTGTTGCGGAGCCTTGGCCTCGCTGCGCAAGGAGGCCTTGCCCCCAGGAAGCCGTCACTCCCCGCCTCCCCTCCCCCCCACTCCCCGCTCCCCGCCACCCCCCCCAGGCCGTCCTGTTGTCCTGTTCCGCACGGGTCACGTGAACACACCCTGCAGCGCGAGCTCTTCAGGCCCAGCGTCTCCGCCCGCGGTGTGTCTGGAGCTCACGCCCGCCGTAGCGCGCACCCAGGGCCCTCTTCAGGGCGGAGCAGCATTCCACTGCGCGCACCCGCGGCTTTGGGTGGCTCCGATCGCGGGCCAATGGGCAGGCGGGCTGCTGGCGCCCTCTGGCGGCTGTGGGCGGTGGCGCCGTGAACACTCGCGGGCGATGCGCAGACACCTGATCCCGGCTCCTCGGAGCGCAGACCCAGGAGCGGGGCTGCGGGGAAACGCGAGGGTGACCTCGCCACACGGGGTCGTGGCGACGGCCGCACGACAGTGTGAACGTATAAAAAGTCACTGGGCGCACATTTAGATCGAGTGAGTTTTACAGCATGTACACCAAAACGACGAGAGACGTCGTTTTAAGAATGACGGTTCCTTCACGCGGGCGTGCCGCGTTTTACCAGGCTGGCGAACAGGTGCGGGGTGACTCTTTCCCTGCTTTAAAGGCTTCAGCGCCGATCCAGGCGCGTGCGCGGAGACCCGTGCCCCCCGGCACGCCCCCTGCCTGTTCACAAAGCCTGCACTCAGGGCCCCGTGTCGGCGACTCCCCAGCGCGAACGTCCAGAAACAGGCCCCGCGACACCGGCTGACTGTCATGCTGGCCCCTGATGCCGTTCCGCGCCTTCCCTTCCCCGGGGAAGGTTCAAGGTCGCACACACCGCGAAGGCCAGGCCTGCCGGTGGAGCCCCGGCCAGGACGCACGCGTGTTGAAAACCGAGGTGCTCGGGAAAGGCACCAGACCAGTGCGCCTTGGCCGGCCTTGGCCGAGTCCAAGACTTGCAGTTGCTGTGGGAACCATAAAAATGAAAGAGGGGGATGAGGCCGTCCCGAGTTCCTGGAAAAGCTGTCTTCCAAGGTCATCCGATTGGGCGGCCGGCGCTGCGACGCCTCAAGCAAACAAAGGAGCCGGTCCAGGGCTCGCGGAGTCAAAGCAGGACCTGTCCCTTCTGTGACCCCAGCGCCGCGGCCCGTGGGGTCTGTGCTTGTCTCCCCAAGGAATGGGCTCGGGTATGGCGGGGCAGTGCTGACACTGAACACCTCGGAGGAGGCGACACCCCAGGACTCTGGGTGGGCGCTTCGGAGACAGGACAGCGGAGGGGCAGCTTGAGCTCAGAAAAATCCCCATGGGACAAGCCCCAACTCCCGTGCCCGCCTGGGCAGCATGGGGTCCTCCCCTCCCCGCTTTGCCCCTTGTGGGCTGGGGACAGACAGGGGCGCTGGGGTTGCACAGCCCGCCCTTCCTGAGGCCGGCGGGGTGGCGGGGCAGGAGCGGGGGGGGGGGGGGGCAGACCATCTCGCAGCAGCGCCCTCTGCGGGTGTCACCCGCGAACGCTGGGGATGCGACAGTGACGGACGAGCCTGAGACCCGCGCCCCACCCCCGCGCGCCCCCTGGCGGCCCTGTTGCGCGCGCACCCCCTGCGGGCGGTCCTTGGACAAAGGGCTTTAGCCCCGGGGCCGCGTCTGAAAACTCAAAAAAAGGTAAACTCCAATCGGCGCGGCACAACAGCCATTGTGCTGCCATTTCGGGTGTTTCTCGTCTCCATCCCCCCCCCCCCCGTGCGTTCGTCTTCTGCAGCGTGGCGCAGCGAGGAAGACGCAGTGTGGCAGGAACGCACGCCCACTCCTTCGGGGAACAGCGGGGTGGGCGCGCAGGGCGGCGTGGGGCCTCCAGGAGCCGGGAGAGCGCGGCTCCCGCAGCAAAACGAGGCGGCTCGGCTCCCCGCCCCCGCGCCCCGCAGTTCGGCGCCTGGCGACTGTAAGGCGGGCGGCCACCAGGGGGCGGCGCTGCCTGCCCTCTCGGCTGCACTGCGCACGCGCCTGGGGCCTGGTCGCGGGCTCCACTGGGACGTCCTGTCCAGACGTAGGGCCAAGTGCGGAGGGAGGGACGGGCCCATGGCCAGGGCGCCCGGTGCAGACGCGGGGCCCCGAGGAGGACACGGGGGCGGTGTACACCAGGAAAGAAATACTGTGAAACCAGTATTCACGAGAGGCACCCGTGAGGAGCCAGCTCTGCACGGTGTCCCAGGCCCGCCGCCCAGAGTGTCATCACCTGCAGGTGGGCGCCGGCCCCCCGCTGTCGCCGCCGCCGCCAACCTCGTGCCAGCAGCAAAGCCCTAACCCGCAGGAGCCGCCGCTGATGCGCTCTCGATGACAGAAGCCAGCGCAGGCTCTGTGGAGGCTGTGTGTGGCTGCCATCTGCGCCCCCGGGGACCGGTGTGGGCGTGTCCCAGCCCGGGTGGCGGGAGGCTGCTGCTCCCCAGGCCCGGGGGGAGGTGCCGGGCGACGCCCCAGCCCCAGGCCGGCGGCACAGGGCTGGCAGCCACCCGACACCTGCTTCCTCGCCCCCACGACACTGTCTTATCAGGCAGGATCCAGGCCACCTGACTTGGTTGGTGACACAGCGGGCTCCCCAGACGGACAGATGCTCACCCACACACCTGCGCACACCCTCAAGCCGTGGTGCCAACAGCAGCAGCAGATGCCTGGAGGAGGGTTATGAAGGTTAATACTTTATTGTTTTCTGACTGTAATGGTGCTGGAAGAGCAGAGACAGCGGCTACACAGAGAACTCACAGAACATTCGTTTACACACTGCATATGCTCTTTGCAACATACGAGAGGTGAGAATGCCCACTGGCAGTTAAGGCAGATCAGGAGACACGGGGCGTCTCGACGCCGAGGATACACAGGGAGAGGCTTACAGGTGAGCGATGGGGGGACATCGTAGGGGACGGAGGGCTGAAAGGGACCCTGGCTGTGACGCTCACGGGCAGGCACACTTCAGGTGAGAGCCCAGGCCTGTGCCTGGTGCCCGAGGTGCTCGGAGACCAGGAGCCTGGGGAAGGGTCCGCCCCTGCGTGGAGCCAGGTGGGGGGTGGGGCTCACCCACGGCCTGGCGCCAAGGTCACGGGCGTGTGGTCCTGTGTAATACGTGTGTAACACGCAAAGAGCCCTGTCACACCAGCTCGTCAGGAGCCGGCGCTGGCTTCCTCGGGAGCCATCTGCTTGGAGCAAACCTCCAGGGCCCTTGGCCACCAGGAGGACATGCTGTCGCTGGGCGCCCAGCTTCTTGGCATCCAGGATGCTGCTGCTCGCTCGGGAGCCCCCGGTTTCCAAGTCCTGGATCCCGAGTCGCAGCCCCACGCCCGCCCGCCCCCTCTGCCCGAGAGACGAGGGGCCTGGCCTGCCTCTCTGAGTCAGACGAGGGTGGGAGCCATCTCGAGACAAGCCATCTCCCGGGGACAGCTCCAACCCGGTCCCCTCCCCGAGTCCGACAGCGACAGCATGTGTACCTCCACAGGGACCAGGACGTGGACCGAGGAGCTGCCCGCTGTGTGACGGATGAGGCCCGCCTTGGGGGACGAGGCAGACGTTTGGCACAGAAAGGAGGCACTTGGGATTGGAGCTGAGCGGCAGGCCCCCCCGAGCCCCCCGGTCCCAGCTCCTCGCCCCGAACCTGAACCACTTCACGTGGGGTCCACGAGGCCCACCCCACCCCAGCCTGCGGCCCACTCCTCCGACCCTGGGGTACAGAGGGGCCGGTGCTCGGCATCCACAGCGGAGAACCGGAGCTCCGGGCAGAGCCGCTGGCTGCTCCCCAACCGGTGACCGCAGACGGGGCAGGCGACAGGCCACAGCACTGCCACAGGCGTGCCGGCAAGTGCCTCGAGGACTGTGGCTGAGGCGAGGTGGGGCCCCGAGCCCCCGTGAGACTGAGATGCCCTCCGCCCAGCTCGGGGGGCCGGAAGCACGCAGGCCCTCC
Source organism: Phyllostomus discolor (assembly GCF_004126475.2). NCBI lineage: Eukaryota > Metazoa > Chordata > Mammalia > Chiroptera > Phyllostomidae > Phyllostomus > Phyllostomus discolor. Next base: position 689,214 of record NC_040912.2, read on the forward strand.
AGGAGCCCGCAGGCATGGTCGTGACAGACCAGAGGGGAGCTCCTGGAGGTCAGCCTGCCCCACCCTTCCAGAACCTTCCACTGCAGAAAGGATGTCGCCTGCAGCCTGGAAACGACACTCTGACGGTAGGCACCGCACACCGGAGCCAGTGCACAGTGGCACCCTCTCCTCTGGTGCCTCCGCACGGAGACGCCCCCACAGGCCGCAGTGACAAATGTGATCACAAGTGACTCGGCAAAAGAGCGATAAAGTACGTGGAAATGGCGTTTTGCTTCCATCCTCGCCCCTCCTCTCCGCAGCCGGCACACCTTCGGGCCCCACAGCGACACCCTGGTCCTCATGGGCCATCGCGTGGTCCCCTTGTCCAGGCCCCGGAGTTCCGGAAGGGCCCGCACGAAGCCACATCACACGTGCGTCCCTGTCCTGGGAGGGTGGTGGCCTGCGGGCGTTGGTCACAGTGCTGGCCGTGCTCCGTGGTCCCTCGAGCCACGGCCTGGTGGGCCAGGTACCCCCCAGACTCGCATGGGAGGCGCACAGGACCCCGAGTTTCCTCAGGCGGTCCTGGGCGTGGAGCTGGGTGGGTGACCTCGTGCCCACTCCTGCCCAGAGAGGGCCGGGCTGCAGACGGACACGGGCACCGTCTGTCTCAGGAAGGGCTGGGGGCGGGGCAGTGTGGTGCTTGGTGAGCTGAAGGAGCCAGAAGGTCAGGGTCACCGCAGGGGCTCGGCGGCCACCCCAGCCCTCGGGCATCTGCAGCCGGGAGGGGCTCACATCTTCTTGGGGGAGCCGATCATGACCTTGGACACGAAGTTGACGATGGCACTGGCAGGCTGCTCGGGGTCGTGCTCTGCGAACAGGTGGCACTCGTTGTCCGAGGTGCTGCCCTGCTTCCGGGCCACGAACCCGAAGGCTCTGCAAAGAGAGGCGGTCAGAGCGTTCCGGCCCGTGCAGCGAGGCCGAGAGGGCCAGGGCTCCGCTGCCTGCCACCACCTCCGCTCCCTCCCCCGAGACCATCCCGGTGCAGCGCCACGTGACAGACTCCTGCCCCCTCTCCGCAGGCAGGGCCCTGGGGGGCAGCACAAGAGGTGGGGCGGCGGGGCCCTATGGCTGGGCCCTGACCGCAGCACCGCCCCACGCCTGGCGCCGTCCTGCAGAGGCTGGTGGGGTGGGGTCCCGAGCCCACTCCCCCGAGTCCTCACGGAGTCCCACCAGATGGGAACACAGGCCAGGCGGGCACTGTCCCCCCACTGGTGGTTCCTGAGATTGAGAGGGACGCACCGGCCACCTAGATGCCACCCCCGGTCCCCCACGGGCCCAGGTCCCTCCTCGAGGCTCGAGGCCGACTGCACTGCGTGCCGCGGAGGCGGCGGGAGCCGGGACTTCTCGGCAGACCGCAGCCGCAGCCCGAGCAGGCGCCCGGAAGCCCCGGCTCAGCACAACGCCGCCATTGTTCGGGCCCCAGTGCCGGCGGAGGCTGCCTTCTCCCCCGCAGAGACATGAAGGGGCTTTTTGTTGGGGTTTAGCGGCCCCCACGCCGCGGGAGGGAGCGGCCCAGGGCACTCGAGTCACCGATGGGGTCGCACATTCCGCGCGGTGGGAGCGCAGCCAGCTCTGCAGCCCAGCGCGGGGCTCGCGCGGCCTCTGAGCCCCTCGTCGGAACCCTGGTTAAAGGGGCTGTGGAGCGGGACCCCCGGGAGAGGGCGCTGTGACCGGACATCGCCGAGGTCCACGGCAGGCGATGGGGCCGGCCCCCGTGGGCGTGCGCTCCGCCCCCGCTGCAGAGGGAAGGGCGGGAAGCCTGTGCGCCTGCGCCTGCCGCCCCCAAGCACCACGTCTCCGGGCCCCCCAGTGCAGACCCAGCCCACGGGCATCGCTGAGCCCCTTCCTCACGAGGACCCCTCGTGGGGTCGCGCTGGCAGCTCACCTGGAGCCCACGCCGTCCGCAACCCACCTGGCGGGTTCAAGAGAACGGAAATCGCGTTAGTTTCTGTACGGACTGAGCGGGCGGGCCGCGCGCACGCACGCACACGCACGCACACGCACGCTCGCGGGCCTCGCGGGCCTTACTTCCTGCCCTGCGGGTCCAGCGCGCAGAAGATGACGGTGCTCACGGGGTAGTGCTTCCGGAAGAAGAGCCTGCGGGGACGTGGGCGGGTGACGGTGGCGCTGGGGCGGCCCCCACGAGGACCCGCGCGCGAGCGCCCCCTGGCGGCCTGCAGACCGGCGGAGCGCGGGGCCCCCCAGGGTGGCAGAGGCGCGAGGCCGGCCGCGAGCGTCCGGGGAGGGGCGGCGCGCGCCAGAACCCCCCTGCCCGGGAACCGCCCCCCGCCCACGCCCAGACAGGAGCCCGCGCCGGCGCACTCACTTCCTCTGGTTGTCCGTCAGGGTGATGCCCTGCGACGACACCTTGAAGTGCACGACCGTGGACAGGGGCGGCGGCTGCTGCGCCAGCGCGAGGCTCAGGGCCTTCTGGACGGCCTGGTGGCCGGTGAGGGACTCCGTGTCCACGGAGCCCAGGTACCACACGTTGCAGGCTGCGGGGCAGGGGCGTGCGTCAGCTCGTCTGCGGGACACGCAGCGGCGCTGGCGTGTCGAAGGCAGGCGCCCCCTGCCCGGTGCCGGGGTGGGCAGCGAGCGGCCCAGGTCAGTGTGGGGAAGGGACGTAGCACCGGGCCACGGGGAGGCCCCAGTGGCCCCGTGTCCCGCCGGAGGCCAGGGCACCTCCTCAGCGTCACCGTGGCCTGGGTGGGATGAGAGCCCGCCCCCGGGGAGTGAAGGGAACCTCCGAGGAGGGGCACGTGGCCTGGGCCCCAAATCACGGCCCTGCCGGGGGCTCCGAGCGAGCAGACACCCGGGAGCAGCCATGACTCA